>NW_008590030.1:6561-39724 GCF_000691845.1 Merops nubicus
TTGGCCTCTCTAAGCATCAGGTCTGTGTTTAAGTTCCTCTCTTACTGCAAGTTGTGAATCTCCGTACAGCAGGAAACCCAAACCATTCACTTCCCACGGGAAGTAGAAAAATAATGTAACTTTGCACTCGAGAGAGATGCTCAGCTCAAGCCCTGAGGCTGAGTTTCTGGGCCACAGCTCTGTGAGACTTCTACTCAACTCATTGCATTTTTACAAACCTAAACTACCTCTTTACTGTGTCCTGAAGACCTTACCTCCTAGCAGTCCTCTCTAGCACCCACCTACCCTCTCTGCAAGGGCTGAGAATTCCTTTTCACTAGTCTCCAACGGTCCTGGAGTACCTGGGGGGCTTCACAGACACACAGGGCTGATCAGGGAATGCACTGGGGAGCAGGGGCTGTGCTCAGTCTCGCAGCTCAGTGCAGGAAGACGAAGGGAGCACCAGGTGGCAGCAGCATTTAGGAGATGCTCCTGTTTGAAAGCCAGCCGAGGGAGCTGTGTTTACACTCATCTCCTGGAGGGGACCGCTGGCGATAGAGAGATGGGCGCTGCCTGCCAATCCATCTCTCTCAGCCTCTCCTTTCCATAACGGTCTCATCTTCCTGTTTCTGGGGATGGGTGGGCAGCAGGTTTCAAAGGATGTGTATTACCATTGGCTACGTAAATTCTGAAGTAAAAAAATCCCAAGCAAGCACATCTGCCTGGGTGGAGAGTGCAGGGCTGAGGTCTGCCAGGCTAAAAACCATATGGTAGCAGGGCAGGAGGAACATGCCACTCCTCTGCGCTGAGCCACAACACTTAAACCCCTGCTCCTAAAAATAGTGCAGCTTCCTCACTCCAGAGCTATCTAATCTCAGCCTCAATCCCAGCTGCAGATGGTTTGAACTGTGCCAAAACCCAAATTCTGTCCTCCTTCTCAAGGATCTAGGGGACAGACAGATGGCAGCACTTGCACCTACAGGAACAGACACTGAGAGCAATGCCGAGCCTGTGCAATAGGGCTCCATGGAAAGCTTAGGTAGTTCTGGTTTAACAAGGCATCTCCTTACTTTGTCGCTGGGAGTTGGCTTTAACTGAGCCTTCAGGAATCGAAAGCCAACTACAGGCAGTACACAGAGCGTGATGCTGAGGAAGATTGCTAGCCACACATTTGGTTGGCTGAGAGTGTTTCGAGCTGTACCTGAAAAAAAAAACCAAAACAAACCATTATTAAAACTGTAACAGCAGCATCTCTCACCATCATTCACCTGAACCCTTCACTCTCTGTGATTCCAAAGCAGTTGTCAAACAGACCAAAATATAAAGCAGACGCCGCCCGCAACGGTGGAATCAACTTGCTGTAGAGAGGACAGCAATACCAATATCACTGTCTGAGATGAGCAAAGTAAAACGCAGCATCCAGATACAGCTGCAGCAACAACTCACGGAGACAAGGATGTCAGAGTGAATGCCACATCTCTTTACAAAGAGTTAGATCACTGCAAAAAATAGATATCAATGTTCAGGAGACCTTCTTCAGCAGCAGTCCAGCCCTCTCACCTTTTCCAGGACTCCAGTGCCAAAGGAGCAATACTATTTTCTAACTTCACAGAACCACTTCCTGAACCATATGGGAGCACTGACTCTGACTGCCCAGCAGATGATAGGATCACAGCCTTTTACAAGAGGAGTGTGTGTTGCTCCGGGCACCTGCATGGACAGCATGGTGTAATGGGTGCACTGGCAGAGCAACTGCCATGTGCTGGCGTGACACTGACACCTTCTTTGAAACCAAAGTGCTCACTTTCTGGCTCCTCCAAAACCAAAGGAATGTAAGATAGAACAAACAGTCTGCAAAACCCTCATTACAGGGCTTAATGATGCTGTTGTTGGCAGTTAAGTTGCTGAATGTTTTCTTTTCAGTTGGCTAAATTCTGCTGTAATACAACTCCACTGAAATTAAAGTAAACAAGTTGTCTGAGCCCAGACTAGAAACGCTTTCCTTAAAAATTATTTCAGACTGAGACCTTATTAAGCGGCCTGCAGCATTATAGCTGATTTCACCTATGTAGTACCAACAGAGCAGCAGATAAAGGTATCTCTGGCAAGTGAACTACTACCTGTCTTTGGAAAATGAACAGACACTGTCTTCTCTTGCTTAGCATTTTTGATACTAAAAGCCATATTACAGTGGATGTGACCGTCTCCTTGGAAAGTATGTTGTAACAACTGACCTGTGTCTCAGATATTTCTGAAATGTACATGCACCTTTGTATTGCAGCGAAGATGGGCAGAACAAGTCTTAGCTGAACAGTTATCCAGAAATAAAGGCCCTGAGTAATACACCTATCTGAGACTTGGAAAAAAAGCCTTGCGATTTCGGCAGTGGACTCTCAAAATTTCTGTATCAATATTTGCTGTGGATCCACAGAGCTATTAAAAACATCTGAATAACTTTGCTAAGCTTTTCTTTTCCTCATGGTCAAAGTCTCACGGGATGGATTCATTTGTCCTTCACTTTTTGAATGAGTTCAGAAACCTGTTACGTAGAGTAACTCCAAAGACCTGGCCATGACTGAAATTTTATTTTAATTGGGAATTTGCCATTTAACCTGGTTGAAGGCTCACCATAACCACATGGCATTTTTTTCTCATGTTTAACTGGATGTTGCACTTCTATGCTTTCCTATACTAATGTGTTAACTTATTTATAAAAGAACAGGCACCTTTCTGCAACAAAACAAAATTCTCCTAGATATTTGTAAGAATTGGGCACCTGGAAACAGAACATAAAATAGCAGCAGAAAACGTTCCAGCCAGTGCAGCAAGTTTATTTAAAGGACCGTTCCTGTGGCTACATGTGAATGTGTGTTCTTATGCAAGGAAGTGGACTGGCACAAGTCCCCCTGGATAGATAGGCATCAACATAAGCATTCCCAGAAGCTCTTGGAAGTACCATGGCATTTCTTGTAGAAAAGGCAATCAATACATTCCGTACTGCCTCTAAAGAGATAATATGTACTAGAGATACCAAATAGATTTAAAACCTGCAGTAATCCCATTTTGAGTGCAATCCAGATTTGTCCCAAGGCTTACCAATGAAGGGAAAGGAGGCTGTGAAGATCAGGTACATGCCATCACTGTACATGGTGAAGGTGATAGCAAAGTAAACAGAAAGGCTGCCCCAGATGAAGAATTGGTTCACAACTGTCCAGTAAGAGGTATCCAAGCCAATCTGAAAGAATGGAGCAATAAAGCTATTGTCAGTGCCTTAAATATTTAGCAGATCTGTGCTGAAAACAGCTTGTTCTCCACTTTGCACACCTGCCTCTGAGGCTGCTACTCATTCAAGCCTCAATAAATATGAAGCCACAGATTATAGGATGCTGAGGGGCCATTCAGGGCAAACATTACTACAACTACCCGGTTGTTGCCCTCTTCTCAGGGATTCACCAGGTGGCCAGTACTGGAGACAGGATACAAAATTCAAATGAGCTGTGCTTATGTCCCCACCCTCAAGCTGTGATCTAGCATTGAAACTTAGGAGAAGGGACCTACAAGACCACAGGCAACAGAAACCGTTATCTAGAGAGGTGCTATTCACTGGTTAAGAAATTGCTCTCATCCTGTTAGTACCATCTGAATTTTGTACCACCCAAGTCTTAGTTATTTTTTCCATCAAGTGCAGGCCTAGCATCTGCATCATGCATGGGGCCAGGCTACAGAGACAGCCACACAATGGAGTCCCTATAAAAAGCTGCCTGATAGCAGGCAGACAGTCTTGTGATTCAAACCCTTCCATAAAACTGGAACGAGTCCTTCTCTATTCCCATCCTTAACTGCAAACTTCCTGAGGCAAAGACTCTGCTTTCCTGTCACCCTGATCTTTCTTAACACACAAATCTGTTCTTCTGTTGAACTGAGGAGAGTCATCTGGTGTTGAGATCTTTTTTTTTTTTTTCCAAAAAATGCAAGATTCAGTATCTAGTACAATGCTATCAAGATCCCAAGTGGACCTCCAGAAACTGTCTTCACAAAATAGCAACTAATTCTTAAATATATTACCTGGGATGCCTTACCTGGACAGACACCACAATCAGTAAGCAGGTCTGGGCGATCAGTGCAAAGGACTGGTAGTCAGCAATGGCCTTCCCATCACTTCTCATTGTATTGTACATGGCCCCATAGGGGATGAAGAAGAGAATGAGGGAACTGTAGATCCCTTGCAACATGCACGTGACAAACACCATTTTGTTAAAATAGAGGTTTTGCTGGCCAGGCACATACAGCTGAGGAAATAAAATGCTCCAACGATCATCCACATCCTGAAAGTAGATAGGAGATGGTCAGATTTGCTGGCACTTGCCCAGCCTAAGACCACTTAGGGTTGCCATGTCCCCATGACATGCATTTCCATCGGAAAAATCTTAGCACACAATTCACTCAGTTGTGCTGACTAACATGACGCATCCTCAGGTCACCTAGACGTATTTTCCATGTTGAATTTCCCCTTTCTTGTGCTGAGAAAACTGACAAGTATTGGGAAAAAAAGGTACACTTCATCTTAGGCAGTCAGTCTGCTCTCCAGAGAGCTGCTTGAAAGCTAAGGGATAGAAAATACCTTGCCTAGGTGCTCACACAGTGAAGGCTGTCTGACTTGGATCCCTCATGTGTCTAGAGCTGAATACTGCAAACCACTGAGCAGAAAGTTCCTACTTATTTTTAAAAGGCATATAGGAACAGCTTTATTGCCCCTGTGTCTTGCCGATCAGTAATAATGAGGTAGAAATGTGAAATTACTGCAGGAAGACTTCCACTAAAAAGACTGAACCTGGAAAACCTGGCTTCAGAGACCTGGTTCATTTTTTGTGTTGTCATTAAAAAGTTGCTTGTCAGGCTTCAGGAGCACAGCCTGACATAGTAAGATGTAGCTGCTTCAGGGGAGTGTTGCAATGGCAGGTTTTGCCATAGTCAACAGCCTAACCCAAAAGTCTCATCACACATTGAAGCCCACAGGCCAAGTCAGGATAATACACTATCTATCTCCTTCCTGGTGTGCTCTTTTTTTTTGGGCTCTCAGGTCTCGCTATTGGGAAGCTATTTCAGGAGCTATCACAATAGCTACCCAAAAATTCAGCTGCTTTTGTTTCATGGAACCAGCTCAAAGCACCTGGAGATAAAACCTCAATTAAAAAAAAAAATCCAAGTGGTCATAGAAACAATACCTGATCGAAGAGGCTCATTCCTAGCACTGGGAGGGAGGTATATACCAAATTGTAAAGTGTAATGAACCACTCGTCATAGACAGTCTGAAAAAAAAAAAACAAAATGAGAGAATGAAGTTAGGAAAAAGCTGTCTTTTCTGAAAGCATACACAATTACATGCTGGAACATTTTGATTGGAGACACCAGGTGGGAGCAGCGCTCTGCGGTGGGCATCCAGTGGGCAGGGCCCCTGCACGCACCCTGCACCCTCAGCCCCGGGGCTATCAATTGCATGCTATATATCTCTATTTCCCCAGGGTGGGGTGGGTTGGAAATTGGTTTTGTCTTAAAATAATATCAGATTTTTCCACTGCAGGAGATTTCATCCTCATGCAAGCTGCTGAAACATGCCTGGGGTTAAACTGATCATTTTTGTGACCAGTTTGGTGCAGATCTATGTAAGACTTATGCTTGCACTGTTAGCATGTTGGAAGCAGAGGGATGGAGCATCCCTTCTGTGAAGAAAGGCTGGAAGTGTTGGAGTTGTTCAACCTAGAGAAGACTCCATGGTGACCTTATTGTGGTCTTTCAGTACTTCAAGGGGGCCTATGAGGAAGATGGAGATGGACTTTTTAGCAGGGCCTTTTGTGACAGGACAAGGAGTGACGGTTTCAAACTAAAAGAGGGGAAATTTACACTAGATAGAAGGAAGAAATCTTTTACAATGAGGGCTGCCCAGACAGGTGGTAGATGCCCCATCTCTGGAAACATTCCAGGTCAGGTTGGATGGGGCTCTGAGTAACCTGCTCTAGTTGAAGATGTCCCTACTCACTGCAGGGGGGTTGGGCTAGATGACCATTAAAGGTCCCATCTAAACCAAAATATTGTGTGATTTTATGATTTTATGATTCTATGACTCTGTGGTCAGGCCTGTGTGTACTCTTCATCCTTGTTTAATGGCTGTAGTCACTTTGAACACTGTGAAAAACCCACAAGGGACCTATGTGCTCCATAATGCACTTAAGTGTCTTCAGACATCTGTCTTCTGCACAATGAAGGCAGCGATACTTGCTTTATACTCATGCAGATGAAGAAGACAGACCTGTCTGCCATTCAGTGAGATGAAGGGAATGTCTTAGTTATTTCCTTTAAAAGCATTTCCAGTTTGTAAATGCCAGATGTGACAATGAGAAAACAGAAACTGGACCTACCTGTGCTGAGAAGCCAGAGAAGAAGCCATACCAGAAATGCACTAATGTGAAGGTAAAATTCTTATAGAAGAAATATTTGAGGAACTTGCACATGCGGATGTAGGACCACCGGCCATGAACCAGGAGCAGGCGCTGCAGGTAACGGAACTGGGCGAAGGAGAAGTCACTGGACAGGACTGCCTGCATGCCCTCCTGGCCACTGATACCAACCCCAATGTGGGCAGCTGCAACAAGAAGGTTATTGATCATGTCATTGCAAAGAGAGGTTTGATCACCCCGTTTTTAAAATGAGTTCACTGCACTGGGACACTGTTAATTCCTTCCCAAACACCATAAAAGGTCGTATGTAAAGCTTGTGGTGTTTTTTTGTTTGGTGTTTTGGGTTTTTTAAAGTTTTTAAAATATATTTTTGGGCACTAATTCTTTCAGCAGAATTACAATTTTGGCTGTGTTGATATGCTTCCAGCAGCAAGGCTTTTATTTTCTGAATGAAATTGCACCCTCAGTGACAATTCATGTTTTCTTTCTAAACATATTCCAACAGCATAACTGCTGTTGTTTGAAACAACTGCTGTTATGAAAAAATAACTTTCATTTATATTGACCTGTGACATATTTACATGTATTTCATGTCCTTCCAGTGGCCTTAAAGCATCACTCCAAACAAGAAAAATCTTCAATCTCCTTATAGATTTTTCAGACACAGTGGTACAACACAGACTGATGCCTTTTCATATTTCCTGGACTTTATTAGTTCAATCAAATAATTAGATAGAAGAGTCACGTCTTTTTTAATAGTAACTTGGGTTTATTAAACATGGACATAAGTTTAATGTGACAGCTAATTATACAGCTTTTACTAATGAGAACAATCTTGATGGCTGGAGGTTTGTTAGATTTAGAGGTTTCCACGGAACAGTGAATTGATAAAATCCCAAAGTCCCAACCCTCTCAGGGGGGGAGAGTGGGTTAGTTTCTAATTATCATGTACACTTTTAACTTTTCTTATCCTTTCTTTACTGACTGCCTGACTTATCTCCCTCGAAGCTCCCTACTTAGCCTTTTCTTTCTTAATTAAAAGGCTCCAGTTAATCAATTCCTACAAATTAACACAAGGAAGATTAGAAATAGGCCCTTCTGAATAATCTTAATTTAATTATACCTAGTTGGGAGATTTTTTTCATAAATTCACTGAGGTAATCCAGCATCAAATGACGCTCAAGGACAAAGGGACCTAGAAGACCCTGATTTATAACTCAAGGGAGACGACTGACAAATGGCCCTACCACATGCAAATGTTTAAAAAAATAATGTAACATTATACAGCCTATTGACAGGCATGAAGATTTTCTTTCTGCATTGCAAACAAACTTGTTTGTTCATTGTGATACCCTTGTGATGGTGGCCATGCAGACACACAGGTCGGCATGACACAGCCCCAGTGGGCTGTTGGCTCTTGTAACGTAGAAATGGAGGCCGTAAAAACCTCCTTAGCTCCCTGCAGTCCTGGTTGTCAAAGCAGACAAAGGGGTCTCTTGTGTGTCCTACAGGGCAGCCTACAGTGACAGCAGTCTGTAGAAACCTACCAAAACTTGGGACACAGCCACATCATCCCACAAAGAAGGTAGTACAGAAGGCACTGCTAGGCCACCTCAGATAGCTGATACATCAGTGAGTCAGTTTGCTAGTGCATGGTGGCTGTCAGCCATCACTCACTTTTGATCATGCTGACATCATTGGCACCATCTCCGATTGCCAGGGTCACAGCCTTCTTGTACTTCTTCACCAGCTCCACCACCTGTGCCTTCTGCAGGGGTGTCACCCGGCAGCAGATCACCACTTTGCACATGCAGGCAGTTCTCACCAGCTCCAGCTCCAGGTTCCCTTCCAGCGCGTAAGCCTGAGAGGAAGGAGCAAAAAGGGTGTTATGCAAGACTAGCAGGAACTTGTGGCCTGACAGAAAGGATGGAGCAAGAAGGAAATGAGAACTGAGCTAATTCTTCCACACAGCAGAGGAAGGTATGAGGCACTCCAGGTGAATCTGTTCGTCAGTCACAGGGAGCATCCACACAGCATCCCACTACACAGCACACACCTGCAAGAGAGCACCTTGGATACACCACAGCTGGGCTTGCACAACAACTGCTCTGGCTGATGTAACCTGACAGTGCACCAGTGTCAAACCACAGGAGCACTGAATTATCAAAGTTGCTGCTGGGCCAGAGGCAATCTTACATATCTCCACTCAAGAGAGTATCTGCTCATCCCTCTTCATTTATTTGTAAGCTGTGGGAGATCTGTACTATGAATAGAAAATATTTCAATCTGGGAGTAGTTAATTAAAAAAAAACATGGTAAAAGCTGAGCTCAGGTGGGCATGACAAAGCAAAACACAAAGCCAAGGGGAAGGCAACTTTGGTATGAGTGATAACCTTTTAAATCGGTCAGCTGTGTTATTTATGTTCAGGAAACACAGAGATAATTGGACATCTGATCACCCCTTCAGCTCTGTGTGAGGAGGAGGAGGGAACAGTGTTAGTTTTCATATTTCTTTCTGATCATGCATTTTGGCTCTGTTCTTTGGTGTCTCTTCTCAGGAGACATGCATGGAAAGAATCTACAGGTCTCTCTCCTCCTCAGAGCCATCACAGCAGACCCACAGCCTTTTCTGCATAGGGCAGACAGTCCTTAGGCCAGATATCCTTTCTTCTTGACACAGAGAGCTGTGAGTCACCAACACCCACGCTCCCTTCCCATCAGGGGCAGACAGGCTTGATCAACAAGACCTTTTCATAATTTAGCTTTAGTACCGACGGGTCCATGCGGTTAGAAATTGCTTTTGCCACAACACCCTCACTGCAGAGCACTAGTAAAATGTTACCACATAGTATATTAATGGTACTGCACACAATTCCACTAGTACGGTGATGCCATGATGATGATGATGTCTTTCTGTTCACTTGCTTTGCTTAAGTAAGACCTCACATGTGCATAGCCCCCGTGCTGCCACCACACCTGTCTGCACACAGGGATATGGCACTGAACAGATGCTATGTTTGAGTGGGACAGTATCAGCTCTATTTACCATTGCTCAAGCTCTCGAATCGTAGAGTTATTTAGGTTGGAAGAGAGCTTTAAGATCATCAAGTCACCTACTAATGCAGCACTACCAAGACCACCACTAAGCCCTGTGCCTAAAGTGCCACGTCTACACATCTTTTAAATACCTCCGGGGATGGTGAGTCTACCACTTCCCTGGGCATTCTGTTCCAGTACTTGATAACCCTCTTGGTAAGTAATTTTTTCCTAATATCCAACCTAAACCTCCCCTGGAGCAGCTTGAAGCCATTTCCTCTTGCCTTATCACTCATTACGTGAGCAAAGAGACCAAGCCCCACCTCACCACAACCTCCTTTCAGGTAGTTGTTAAGAGCGATAAGGTCTTGCCTGAGCATAGAAATAAATAAATAAAGTAGTTTTCTCCACACGCAGGAGAAAGCCACAGCCTTGGTGAGACTGGCTGTGTCCACTCTGTTACAGGCAATGTGAACTGGCAGCTCCCACACAGTCCAGGTTTTAATTTCTTTGTGTGGGACGTATCTCCTCACCAGGATGTGGGTGAGTGTATGGTTTTCCAGAAAGGAGAGGAAAGAAAGCTTTATCACTAATGCCAGTGATGCTTTGATAGCACAGCACTTGAGATCTGTGCTGCAGGCTGAAGGGATGCAGTAGGAACAGGCAAGGGCTTGTAGCTGGCTGGGATGTCAGAGAATTCACCTATGCAGATGAGTCAGGCTTGACAGAGCTCTTGCCTGTTTAGCAGGAAGGATCTAAAGGAGATTAAGGCCCTGGATTTAAAGATGGAGTGAGTGTAAAAGAGGGAGGGAGGGCATTTGAGAATGCAGACACTGCCTGAAAGTGTCCCCTCTGTTCCAGGTCTGTATGCATGCCACACAAGCCAAAAATAGAGCAAGGTAAGATTTTTGGATAGTAATTTGCCAGAGTAGTATAAACCTGGGAGTTACATTTGCTGGACTGCCATCAAGAGGGGTAGCAACCGCAGTCAACAGAACCCTAACCCTACTATCTCCAAAAGGCAGCTTTCCATGTCTACCTGTTTGCTTCCCCTGCAATCTGGGAAGGCAAAATAGAATAGACACATAAAACCGAACTAGACTAAGCATTCTTTCCTTGACAGGGTGAAATGTATCTTTTTTTTTTTTTTTTTTCCTAACCTGTTCTAAAAAATTTTCAGGGATGGAAAACATTTTCCCATACTTCACTATTCTCACCAGGAAGACGCTTCACCCAGACTTCTCTTATCTCAGTTCAATTCCATTACTTTGTTTACCTGTTATTGTTTGAAGAGTACTACCAAGACTGATCAGTGTTCTCCAGGCTCAGAAACCCTAACTCTATCAGTTTTCCCCTGTGCTTTCTGGGTCATGCCTGACTACTCTTGTGGTTTCATTTGTATTCTCTCTAGCTGGTCTACATTTCCTCCAAGAAAATGGCCCAAATTACTTCAATTATCTCAGCTAAAACTTTCCTGATGCCAAATGAAGCAGGAGTCTTACAGACTTCACAAGTCTTACAGATTGTGCACTTACATAAACATCTCTGATTTTGCATGTGTGTTGATTATATGAAAGTGGAGGACAACACATTTGTTATTACTGAACTGTCTTCTCTATTTTTCAAATGTATTTCTCGAATTTGTTAAAATTGTTTTAAAATCTAATCTTAAAATCCATCATGCTTGCAGTTGCTCTCAGCCTGGTGTTACCTGCTCTCTTTTTAAGCAGTTAATCCAAACATTGAATATCAAATAGACATGGGATAGCCCCCTGAAGATACCACAGCTGTTGTTTCAGAGCAGCAGTGGGCCCTTAAGAGACGTACTTTCCAGGCAGTCTTGCATCTGTTGCTTAACAATTTAATCTAGCCCATATTACTTCAGTTCACTTGGAACAAAATCACACAGGGGAGCATCACACAATCCATTAGTTAAATTGTAAGACATATATCCTACCTGTTAAATATGTCTATTATTGGATGTACCTGTTAGAACTGGCATACCTGAAACCCTTTTCTGATGTCATCTTATCTTCTTGCTGCATCCATAAACTCCCTGATTATTTTTCTAGATTTTTTTCTGGAAGTGGAAATTAATCCAGCTACTCTAACCATCTTGTTCCCCTAACATCATGGTCAACTATTCTCTGTTCCAGCCTTCTGAAACCTTGCCCATCACCTTTGATATAACCACTGAACCCAGTAGGAAAAAAACCCACAAAACTCCACAGTTCTCTAGAACTAACTTTCTAAAGCATTTTCAGACTTCCAGCGTGTTCCTATCACATTAAGTTCTTCAGAGAACTCAGCTGTAGCATGACTCTGAACCTTCCTTACCAGACTGTGGCCAGTGATAACCAGACCATACACCCCATTTGCTTGTTCATCAGGTAAAATTTTTTGCTTTTTTGAAGCTTTTTCAAACTGAATGTTGATTTCATCGCTGTCCAGAAAGGAGTCTGGTTTCATCTTTTTCCTTGCATTCCTAAAAAAAATCCAGAATAATAATGAAAAGCTTGTAAAGGTACATAAGCATTATTAAATCAACTTATGAAAATTAAAAAGTTGATACTTTCCTTTGATAGTGTAGTTCAGTTTTCCTTGTATCCACACAACAATATGCATAGTTTAGCTACTGCTGCTTATGCAGATCATTGACATGCTTCTCAAACTCTAATAAGTGTATGCTAAACTTGTGCTGATTTAAAGTCAAACAAATCATCTAACTGTCATGCAGGACAGCATCCTAAAAGGCATCCCAATTTTCTGTGCATATTGTCTGACAACGACCTATTTCAAGAGAAAAAGACTGAAGAACTCCCATTTGCCACCTATACCTAAGAACTTGTGTCTACTGATGAGGACAGGGAGGAAGGTAGATTTCCAGATAATGCTAGAGAAGGACCATGTCCAGACAAAGGACTGCGATGTGGATGAATGGAGTTGCAGTAGAGCAACAGCATAGCTCAAGCCTGAAGCCAAAGTCTTTGTGGCTCCAGATCACATGTCAAATGTCAGATGATATTGCCTGCCTGGATCTTGCTTTCTTATACACTTATATAGATTTGACCTCTTGGATCATGAAGCTTCAGAGTTTATCCTCAGAGGAGATTTCTACATTCTGTTTAGCTGCTGGATCTTCCAGGGAGCCAGCTAGCCTGGATTGAAGGTCCCTTAATGAACTGCACTAAGAAAAGCCCACAGGAAAAATAAAGTAGAATAATACAAAATACAAACAGCATCAGTATACACCAATGAAACTGTAGACTTCAGCCACTTACCTCAGCTCATTAAGTACATCATCAGATGTACTGCCTTCAATAATGAAAACATCTTCCATGTCGTCATACAACAAGTTGCATGAATAACCAATATTCATTGCCGTCTCTGGGAAAGATAAACCAGCAATATCACCCATTTTAGTAGCCAGAAAGTCACCCACCATCTCTGTGGCCTTTCTATACACATGACAAAAGCTCTCTTTCTCACCCAAAAGGTTTTTGAGCCTTTCAGAGTCACCAGTTTAAGATTAAGGCCAGGAGAGTCACCTTGACGGACATAGCAGCAAATCTCCCTTAGCTGGGCTTCACAAGACCACAGAAGTAAATTTTCTGTTTCTCCAAAAGAATTCATTTGAGTCTATTAACTTTTCTTCCTAACTTAATGATTTCTCCAAAAGCCTCTGTTTCCTCTATTTCTGTTCTGAATCATTAATGCCACAACCAAACTGAAAGAGACCCTACACCTACATTAGCATTAAAGTTCCTGGAAAGCAGGATAAGAATTTTTCCACCTTCTTCACCAGGGTGATTGACTGTACTAAAGTGACACCTTTTCCCAGCATATGAAAGGGATTATGGGATGCTCATTATCATGTCTCCAAAGGCAAAGGATGCTGCCTTCACACTGCTTCCAGCCTCAGGACATGAATTAAGAATAGGGATTAGCTACAGCTATCTGGTCTAATTCCAGATAACCAGAGTTTTACCCAGCTGGCAGTGATGGAAAGCCCTGAACATGTGTCTTCTGTGCAGTTTTCAAAGGAGGAAGAATGAGGACATGGATCTGAGCAGAACCATCCCACTGGTGGGAGAGAAGAGAAACATCCAAAGCTGTAGCCCCTTTACCTTGCTTGTCTCCAGTGAGAACCCATATCTTAATGTTGGCTTTGGCAAGAGTCTCAATCGTCTGTGGAACTCCATCTTGTAACTTGTCCTCAATCGCTGTGGCACCTAGCAGCTTAACAGAAAATGGCAAGGAACTGGTGAGTCCTCCCACTGATAGCAAATAGAAAGCATCAGACTTCCAAGTAATTACTCAAGCAAACACAAATTATATCCAACAATAAGTCTGTACTGATTTTCATTCTTTCTCAGGAAATTTACTGTATAGAGCTGAGCCCTGATCCTGCAAACATTCTAGTTTCTAATCCCCCCAGGCTCAGATGGATCACGAACGTGCAGTAGTTATTTGCCAATGTGTTTGCAGACCTGCAGGACCTGTGTTCTTCCACCTGCCCCCTTCACAGCAGATAGAGCTTTAACTGAGGGACAGACAGCTGTGGAACTGTGTCCCCGAACCTCCATATGCATCCTTGTGTATGCATATACTCCCAGATATGTTTTACTGCAGCTGCCATGGGACTGCTAAACATCATTTCCATCCCATAACAGACTTGTCCTCACCCCTGCTCCATACTGTTACACAACTAAATCACATGCTGCTCAGGACACTTTTTAAAGTTATTGCTTTTTCTGCACTTTGGAGATACTTGGTGGTTTTAACCTATTGTCAAAAGGACATGAAAGCTTCACTGCTAGCTCAGGTTTAGACAGCATCTGCTACCACTTACTTCTTGCTGTTAAGAGACTAAATTCAGAGGTTGGCTTTAAGCCTAACATCCTCTTGGACTTCCTGGGATGTTCATCATTCAGCAACTATGAGTGTTATCAATGTAGAAAATAGCTCTGGTGGAACTTCTCTATAGGATCCTCAAAGCTTCACAGTCCACAATTTACACCAGCAGCCCATAGTCCAGCTAGCGAGACCTTAAATGCTTGTAACATATAAAGCCACCTCTTGAGACCACCTGCTCATCCTTGGAAGCCTGAGTTTGAACTGGAAGACCAAAGACAGACCCTGATGTCAAATGTCCCCAAGAGGAGAGAACAAGGGCTGGCATTCCCCAAAATCATTGTCTTTCTGCAGCTGCAGAAAGGAACAAGGCTATTGTTTACAGGCCAATGCCCGTCTACCCATGACCTGGTCTAAAAACAAGTGAAGGGACAATCTTGATACCTTCTTTGCTGTGGATTTTCCTTAGTTTTTAGGTCAGCCAATGATAAATACTACTTTTACTACTACTCTCTGAATCTAACCATGTTCCATCCCCTCATGTCCTTACATCCTTAATTCCCTTAAGATCCCCTACTAGGAGCCTGTCATGCACAGAGACTTCTGCTCTTGCCCATCAACCAGACTGTGATACTTGCCAGTCCTCTACTCCTCCACAAGCCCCATCTACTTCCTTGCTGACTCTGTCTCTCCCACCCTTTCTCTATCACAAGCCAGAATGTCCTACATCTTCAGAGCAACTTCAGGAAGTCACTCCTGTACAGGGTACAGAGAGGGGTCTGGTGTAAACTGTCTTTTCTTTTGAGCCACACTTCTTCCTGCTGTGAGCCCATGACCTCTTCTCTGCTCAGGCTGTGAGCTCCGTAAGGCTGTCTTGCAAAGGATTAACATCCTCAAGCTCCATGTCCTTCCTGCTTTGGACATGATCCACAGAGCATTTGCACAATATGTTCTCTGGACTGGAGGATCAGCATTTTCTACTACTCTGTTGAGACCCAGAAGGGCAGTAGGCTCTTTCCCATGGACTATGCAATGTCCAGAGGCCAGCATCTCACTTGTTTCTTCCCAGGCCCTGTTGGTATCCTGAGTGTATAGCTAATGGAAGGAGCAACAGTTCATCTCCCAGGATTTTTGAGATTTCACAAAAGCCATGCTGCAAGTGCAAAAGCTGAATTGCTTCCCCTCAGATCTGACACATCCTTTTCATTCATTATTCACGGCTCTAAAACACAGGCAGACCCCCCAGGGCATCTAAAAAGCTGTAACAACACTCAAGGAGAGAGAAATGACTTGAAGATCACAGTTTAGCCCTGTTTCAAATTGACACAGACATGTTCATGGACATCATCTCCCCATCGTGCCCAGGGCTGCAAGAACAAAGACGACACTCTCCAAAATGAAGGGGCACTGGGGATTATTCACTGCCTGCCATTTCAAAGACAGGAAAATAAATAGGTCAGTCATTTGCACATACAGTGGGTAGCTATGAAATATTTGTGTCCACATCATCTCCCTCAGGCTCTGGTATGCCACTCCATCATCAGAAAGCTACTCTAAGACCCACGTGAATTAAAATAAAACCATTCCCCTGCACTGGTGGCTGACACCCCAGTTACGGGCTCCTGACGCAGGTGCCAGTGAAAACCCAGGACTGCCATCTTCTCAACCACTCCCATCATGCAGCCCACTGAGCTGTTTGCAGAGCAATGTTTACTGAGCTGTTTATTGACAAACCACCATCCCTGCTGCCTCCCTCAGAACTTGGCCCAGATTTCCTGAAACACCAACCATTAGGTCTCTTTCAATCTCTTCATATAACTCCGACAGTTTATCTTCCCGTCCTTCCAAGGCAGTGCTTGCTTCATGGTGACGCCTGATCCAGTCCTGAAAGTAGTCTTCATCCAGGTTTTTATAGGCCACCACGAGTGTCCTCAGTCCTTCGCCAGCAAACTCCTGTGAGACAGTGGTAAGGCAGAATAGGTCAAAGGAGAACGATCTGCTCACTTGGGCTTACAAACAGTGGGAAAACAAACAGCTATCTGTAAAAGCTTCTTGACTCAAATCCACAGAGGAAGGGTAAAAAAAGTCACACCTTAGACCACAAACCTCAAAGTACTTTTTAAAAACTAGTTCTAGATAACTTTAGCATTGCAAAAAAACATATTGAAAAGGGTGTTCCTCTGTCTGGCTCTAAAGCTCTACATGAACCAGGCAGTGGTTTCCCAGGTTCCAGTTTTTCAACAAAAGGTTCAGAATAGTGAGATATAAAGAATAGTGAGATATAAATAAACATTCAACAAAGGTGTGGATTTTGGGCCTGAGCTCAACGTTTTTACGGTATCAATGCTGGCTGAAATGCATAGTGTGAGCACTGTCAGTCACAACAACTCAGCAAGTCCTGGTAACTGTGCTTTCTGAAGACATGTGATCGACACTATGGATGTCAGTCTTTGGTGAAATAATAAAGATCTGTTGGTGAAAACTGAGGTGTTCCCCAAGGCTTCAAGTAAAGGTGCATCAGGAACAGTCCACATCCACAGCTCTGCTCTGCCACATCCTGAGCCAGCAACTTTTCCTGGCTTCCTCAGGCAGTGAGCAGAGAAGTTTTTGCTATAACACAACTTTTCTGGCAAAACCTTCTGTTACCTTGTGCTTTGGATGGTACCAGCAGTATCTGGCATCACAAGGGGGAGTGAATATTGTCCAAGACATCCCCTTATGTAAGTAACCACCTCTCAGTGCACACCGTCAACAATATAAAAGGCCACAAGTTTTAAAGATGCATTTTCCTTTCTGCACAGTCAATATGCCCCTACATGATCTGGAAAAAGGTGAGGTGAGCAAACTATCTCCCAACACCTGCCAAGTCCCTTCTGACTGAGCCCTTTTGGATCACAATCACTGCAGCTCTTCATTGTATTCAAGAAGGTAAGAAGCTCTCTGGCCTCTCACTGATCACTTGGATAATTCAAATCCAAGGTGTGCTTACATGCATTGGGTGCACATGCTATAGAGTAACAGCAGACTTGGATGGAATTTAGTTGCCAAAACACAGATGCATTGTGCCTTTTCAGTGTTTCACCTATCCTGCTTGGCTTCCAGCTCCTGACCCTGAGAAATACAGGTCTTCTGAATGTCCTGTGTTGTATTTGCCATCTGTGTCTGGATGTCCCGGAGAAGTTCAAATGGCACCTGGTGCCCATGCTTAGGTACCTGATTTGAGAACTAAGGCTTTATAAATATATTTCCCTCTCTATTCCATAATTTAAAAAAATGATGTTTAGGTACTGTTTCTGAAATGTGTTTCTTTTGTATCTATACAAAGTACATTTCCACACCTGGAGAAAAGGAAGACAGAGTTGTTGTGGAGAAGGAAACACTTACATTCAGATGTTCTGTGGTCTCCTCTTTGAGAGAGTCACATGACGAATGAAGCAGTTCATAAAGAATGGTGTCAGCCCCCTTGCAGTACAAAGTCAAGTCACCTTCTGGACTCCGCACTATGAGGGAGAGGAAAACAAATGCTACAAAACCCAGACTGAGGCACTTGGGATTGACAGCACTTCCATCAAAAAGAAAGGATTTTAGGGGTGCCTGAACTCCACCAAGTTTTGGCAAACCCCCAGGAATCAAGACAAGTGTTGCTTACAAAAGAAGGTAATGCAACTGCTCTCCACCTTAGTGATAGGAGCACAGATAACTGTACCCAGATCTCATTGGTCTGAGCAGATGCTCTGCTGGACTATGTAGTTCCTACAGGCAGTACTTCAAGCAGGACATCTGCATTCAAAAGTGAAGAACAATTTGTTCCTAGGGAACTGGTCCTTCTGCTCTTATTGGCCCTTACCTGTAGAGGTACTACCACTCTCTTGCTACAGTTAGGATATTCCAATTCCTGAAATATCTGAGAATGCTGGAGAGTTAATAAAGGTTACATGAGATTTCTCAAGTTGTTTCTCCATTTTCCTTTTGGGAAAGTGGGCTTCTTTACTTATCCTTGCTTTTGTCCATTACCACTCAGATTTCACTGATCATTTTATAGCTGATTAGAAGGAAGACTTTTCCAGAACCATCATGAGGGAAGTAAGATATGCTAGAAGCTTTGTGTCTTCAGGAGGCTGCTCCATCATTGCGATGCAGAGGTTAAGATGTTCTCCCACCTGCCTAATTTAAGTATTTATCTAGCACTGTTGCTGTGTGATTGAAAAGTCAAGGCAGCCCACCTCAAACACTCAGAGGTAAATGATATTCAGAAAGCAGGGCAAAGGAGGTGAGACCCTGGAATGGGTTGCCCAGGGAGGTGGTTGAGGCCCCATCCCTGGGGGTCTTTAAGGCCAGGCTGGATGAGGCTCTGGGCAGCCTGATCTAGTGTGAGATGTCCCTGCTCATGGCAGAGGGGTTGGAACTGGGTGACCCTTGGGGTCCCTTCCAACCCTGACAGATTCTGATCTGTTTTAGCAGAGGACTTTAGAGCCCTAATGGCTCAATGGTTGGACTTGATGATCTTGGAGGTCCCTTCCAACATAAAGGATTCTATGATTCCCAGGAAAAGGCATCACAGAAGAATGAGGGCCAACTTGAGAGCCCGAAAAGTGAGGAAGGAAAGAAGGGAGCAAGGGGAACATACCGATAACAGACATGCGCTTGCGGACGTTATTGAAATCAAGAATAGCCAGGAGTTGGTAGATTCTTGTTTCTCCCATTTCCACAACAGTGATGGTCTCTGGTGTGCGAGCCCGGAACACGAATCCAAAGTTTCTGGCAGCAGTGACGAGAGCTCCTTCATCAGGAGATTGGGCCTGATACACCAAGTTACCTGACATGCAAGAAAAAAGAGTAATGTGGTTTCTGCCTTGTTTCTGAGGCTGAACAAATACAAAAAAGACATTGTATAGCAGTTAACCCTTTGTTTTTCTGTCTATTCCCAGAGGTGCAGCCCTAAAAAGCACCTTAGGTCCACAACCCATCACCTAAGCAAGGACAAAAGGCCCCTTAGACTCTTTTGGAGTCTTTTATCACTAATTTTGGAGTCAAACAGATCAGAATGAGAGGACAATTTCCTTGGGTTTAACCCCTTCTAGTCACATCTGCATGTATTTTTTTTCATTAACATTTTCGCCTTATGTGTGTCAGTTGATGCTTCTAGCCTTTAAAACATAGTTTTTACCCTGTCTGGGATTGGAGGAGACCGACCTAGTACCTGTGGGAAGACTGGGTGAGTGGAGCTAATGAATCTCCAGTGGATTTGTGGTCTATGTTCTTTGCTTTAACGCAAAAAATACTTTATGACTTGGTGCAAAGCAAAGAAAGAATGGGGAAAGCCATCTGCCACATCAGGGCAGCTGTGGCACCTGCAGTTTCCGTACTCCAGAGGTGTGGTGTTTGCAGTAATGTCAGCTCCACCACAGGAACGCACAGGCAGTGGAGGCCCTGGTCCTGTCTCTTCCCATGTGGCATCTCCAAAGGCACTGATATATGTGTAGCCATATACTACAGAAAATCACCAGGGAGCCATAAGGACCAGTAGCAGCTTCTGTGGAGAGAAGACATACTGTGGTGCAGGGTGAACATAGACATTTAGCCTGGTGCCTTCAACAGTCCTCACCTTCCTTCTTCTCCTCTGGCATCACTGTGTGACAAAGGGAGAGCAGCCGGAAGAACCTGTGCGTTGGAACATCACTCAGCTTCACAGCTTCTACCAGGCTATGGTCATAGAAGGCAAACTTTGGGTCGGCTAACGGGTTGTATGAGAAATCAACCTTCTCTGTGCTCTGCAAAAATATGACTTCAAGTTATTTTTGGGAGCTCTCATATGCCTGTACACCACTGCCTGCCCATCATAGCCCCTTTCTCTTCCTTACATTTACTAAGGGCCGTTTCTTGCAGGGCTGTTCATGACAGAGACTGATGATTCTAAGTATGTGGGAGGTCATGAGAGCTACTGAATCACAGGAGAGGCAGGAGAGGACAGGCACTTGAGGTGTCTTTCAGAGCAGCACTCAGGCTGAGAACCTGATTAGCTAAAGATGCCGCTCTGTATGACAGCAAATCCTCCTACAGGATCCTTGCCAAAGGATTTCTATAGCAAAGACATGCCTGCCTTCAACACATGCCTGCTTGGAGGTATCATGCTCCTGATCTTAATGGCTGCCTGTGTGATAGGGGAACGATGAAGCACAACTTAAAGCAATTAAAAAGACTGTGTTCTCCACCCTAGTATCCCAAAGCCACAAAAAATCCTGACATGGAAACAAGATGACAGACCAGTGATGTAAGGGTTCAACTCCACAGGCACTGCCCATTTGGTCTAAAAAAAAAAGGAGCCCCATTAAAGAGGGAGGCGTATTGGAGAAATGGCCAGAAGCTCACAGCATGATGTGTCATGGAGGAATGCCCGTTATAATTCTGGTTCCCACCCCATCCCTGATGAGCTCAGAGTTTCCAGGACAGTAGTTATCTGCTTGACCTCTGCAAGCTGACATTTAGCACTTTTCACTAGAGCACAGACCCACTCCCCATGCACACTCATCTGCGCAGCAAGGTCCAGGCTCTGCAGCACTGTGGATGTATGGGCAGCAGAACTCTGCTCTACAGAGTATCATGGTCAGGAGAAGCTGCTGGGCAGCTGGTTGGCAGGAGGTAAGCATGGCTCCCCAAGCAAATCAGCCCTTTTCTGATGCCTGAGCAAGGGCAATCTGGAGGCACAGCACTCTGCAAAACCATTCAGTTTCAGTGAGTAATTTAAGTTTTAAATGCCCTGGAAATGAATCATTGGAGCAAAGAGTGGGATTTTCATCACCATCTCACTGTTTGTTACTTGGATTACTGTATGCAGTTTTCAGACATTTTAGAAATCCAAGACATGTGGGTTTGTGCCAGCAAGCAGAGACTAGAGAGAAACGGAGAAGTCACCCATTTTCACAGTTTCCAGCATCCAGATGCTAGGGGAATTTGACAGTAACTTCATTATCAATATGAGTTGAACTTACTGATTTCCCACCA
The DNA here is from genome assembly GCF_000691845.1 of Merops nubicus. NCBI lineage: Eukaryota > Metazoa > Chordata > Aves > Coraciiformes > Meropidae > Merops > Merops nubicus. The sequence continues at coordinate 27,888 of NW_008590030.1, forward strand.
AAGCTTTGATTAACTGCCAAAGATAATAAAATTCACCAATGTCCAAATTTCTAACGAACATCAATGGCCAAGTATTCAAGAGGAGCTGTGCATGTACTAGGATGTCATGTGAATCTGAGGGAGCAGTGGGCACTTAGGCTGCCCAACTTCCAGGTTTTAAACCAGGCTTACTGGAAGGGAATGCAACTCTGGCAATCCTCTGGCATCCACAAGAAAACACATCCCTGTTATCAGGGTCAAGAGCATCAGCTCTTTCAGGATCAAGAGCCTGAGCTATGCTTGGGTGGATTGTGTCCACTAGCACTTAGACAGGTTCACTGGAAGCACAGATCCTGATAGCACTTCAGCACTTACCTCATTTATTTCTATCCTTTGCCCAGATGTATCATACACATCACCTGCAAGCAACAAAGACTGAGGTTATAGCCACAAACTCCAGATAAGTGCAGTCTCCGAGATTCTCTGCCACAAAAATTGTCATGGACACTGGAGACTGAAGATTCGTATCAATCAGTTTCTGTTGATCCATGACAAGATCGAGAGACTGACAGATGCTTGAAATACAAAGCAGTTACCATAAAAATGACTGGCATTTAGGTGAACAAGGCTTGTCTCAAGCTAAAACTGGAAAGGACATAGTAATAGGTAGGAAACAAAGCTGCTTTAGGGTGATAACTTCTCTTGTACCTTCCCTTTGGAATGTGAGGCAAAATTCAGCTCCTAGATCATATTGGTTTTGCTACAGTCCCTGGACAACCACAGAAAAGGAGTTGGCAAAGCCCACTCTTCCCATGCCTAGGTAGCAAAGCTGCTCTGTTCATTTTCCCTGAACAGCTGATCTGGTCACAGAAATGGAGGACATCTCATCTCCTGGAAACACTATTGGAACTTCTTCTGCCTGAATAAAAATTTCATTTGGAAGGTCTAGACTATGCCCAGACAAGCCAGATTCAGCACTTCATTGAAATAACATCAAAATACCATGAATTACATGAATGAGAGATCCACATCTGTGCCATCAACCTCAATTGTGACAAAGGCCCTGAGGTTGTAGAATAAACTCAGAAGTCATCTTTTCTGAGAACTGCACATCAATTGATCCCCTGGGAACTTTAACCCAGAGGCTTTTGGACACCTCCTTCCACATGGGAAGCTTAAGCCTCCAGAGTACCTTCCCTGGTAGCAGAACTAATTCATCCTTGCTTGCATGGCTTTTCCAAATAACCCTGAGCAGCAAATCCAAAGAAAGACATTCCTAGGAAGAAGCTAAGCATCTAAAATCTATAGTTAATAGACTGTCTGCCTTCTTTCCACGTATTTTCTATTTATTCCTTGAACCCACATCCTATAATTACGCTAGTGGTGACATGCACTTTGGAACAAAGTCAGCTAAGGACACATGAAAGAACAGACTGAATATTTTTCAAACTGCAGCACTAAGGTTAGCAGCATTAGCTAGCATAGTGGTTCTGTTTGAGATATGGTGGTCTCAAAATATACACAAAACAAGATTTATAGGAAGAAATAGCTTCTTTTGTTAGACCAGCTGGTAGCACTGAGGGGGAAAAAAGACAACCCTCCTGTCAGGCTAGTCCATCAGAAAGCCTGACACAGGCAAACCATGCACCAATCTACAAATAAAACTGTCCAGGACCATATAATGAATAAGCCTTTCAAGTCAATGACTATTAAGCTCTAACTGAGCTAACAACTTTTAGACCTACAAACATTTCTCCCTTTTGGTAAGTGAAGTAGGTCAGGGTTAAAGACAAATGACCAGGCCATTGGCTAGGTGCCCAGAGAAGGTCTCCTTGAACAGGATGTGGAATACTGTTCCACATGATGTTTGAAATTGTAGAATGTGAGCGATAATAGTGTGAGGAGCTGACAAAACTTGTAGATAATGCCATGAGGGATGGCTGATTTCACAAATGGTTAAAATGGAGTGAGTTATGTTTTGCAGGGTTAGCAATGTCTGGGTAACCATGATACCGTAAAAGGCTGAGACCTAGGTAGTGGTATCAGAAAGAAACAAATCTGAGTATTGATGTAGTAAAACTGGAACCAATGAGGGAAATGTAATAAGGTGCAGGATCTTTAATTGGAATGATACTGGGACAGAAAAAGGAAGCTATAAGGGTGGCCAAAAGTGGAAACAAGGGACAGGAAAACAACATTAATGTATGCAAATGATGTAATCAGGGCTGTCCAGGCATCCCTGACAGGCAGTCCTGCACTTGATCACTGCAGCTTCTTAAAAGACACTCTTCTGGATATCACATTTAGTCTCTGCGTACCAAGAGGCATACAATGGAATAAAACTCGGAGAACAAGAAAAACAGATACTGTACCGTAGGATTTGCCATTGATGGAGCACTTGTTGAAACTCATGATGTTCTGAGTGAGAGTTCCTGTTTTGTCTGAGAAGATGTACTTGATCTGCCCCAGCTCTTCGTTGAGTGTGGTGGTGCGGGCCTGAGCCGGTGTGTCATTCGGCGGATAGTACATCTTACGGTCCCAGTCGATGTAGAAACTGTTACCCAAGCGTATAATTTCTACACTGGTGAAACAGAAAGAGAAGGTGATGGAATATTCATTAGTTTAAGGGACAAGATCTTTATCTTCGGCACCACCATTAGTGACTGCAATTAGAAGACAACTCTGAAGGCTATGATGGGCTGGACTCATCAGGTTGTTCTTAAATAGCCTGTAGTAAGCACTGCTGAAGCAGGTCCCAGTGAGAAGACCTGTCAGGTTTGCAGCAAATCCCTTTCCTTTATTTATAAACCAGTACCTTATGAATGCATTTGAAAAGTTTCAGAGGGCTTAAAAGTGAGGCAAGAGCAATGGGTGTCATTTAGAGCAGTTTTGGGAGTGGTGCTTAGATGGGGATAGTTTCCAACAGTGCTCTGGGCAGGGCTGCGCCTGGTGCCTGGGGATGAGCACAAAAAACCCAGAGCTCCACAACAAGTGAGTCACTGTGTAACTCAATACAACCCAGGAGCATATCAGCTCACAGACAACATGATTTTCTACTTTGCTGCTGGTGTCACATATTGGACAGAAACGGGATTAACTCCTAATATTTACAAACATGGATGAGAGTCCCAGTACTAAAGCTGTCTGAAGAGTTAGGTGTGACAATAAACTATACAAGCATAGTCTGTCTATACCGCAGCCTCAAGGTTTTGAGAGCATTATGGATGCATTGCTTGCTATTTACCCTTGCTTGCCTATCTGCAATAAACAATATAGCACTTGTTCCCAGGCACAGCTACAAACTGGGTAAGGAGCTGGTTGAGAGTATCCCTGAGGAGAAGGACTTGGAGATGTTGGCTCATTTGAAGCTCAACCTGAGCTGGCGGTGTGCTCACGCAGCCCAGAATGTGAATCACATCCTGGGATGCATCAAGAGAAGTGTGGCCAGCAGATCATGACAGATGATTCTCCCCCTTTACTCTGCTCTTGTGAGACCCCACCTCGAATACTGCATCCGGTTTTGGTGTCCCCACCATAAGCATAGATCAGTTGGAACAAGTCCAGAGGAGGGCCACAAAGATGATCCAGGAGCTGGAGTATCTCTTGCTATGAGGATAGGCTGAGAACACTGGGATTGTTCAGCCTGGGGAAGAGAAGACTCTGGGGGACCTTATAACTGCCCTCCAATACCTGAAGGGAACCTACCAAATGGCTGAAGAGTGACTTTTCACAAGAGTGTCCAGTGACAGGACAAGGGGAAATGTTTTTAAACTGAAGGAGAGTAGGTTCAGACTAGATCTTAGGAAGAAGTTCTTCAGTACAAGGGTGGCAAGACTCTGGAATAGATTGCCCAGAGAGGTTATGCCCTCTCCCAGGAGGCGTTTAAGGCCAGGTTAGATGAGGTCTTGAACAACCTCATCCAGCTGAGAGGCATCCCTGCCCATGGCAGGGAGGCTGGATTAGATGCTCTGTAGGGTGGGATTAGATGATCTCTAGGGTCCCTTCCAACCTAATCCATTCTATGTTTCTCTGGGATGTGGTGTCATTTGCTCTGCTCATATAGCACTAAGTACTATGGAACCTCAACCTGATTACACCTGCTTACTTGGCAATCCACTCCTCACATGAGCCCTACAGCCAACATTAACATTATTGAGTTTGATTAACTATCAAGCTTTATTTGATGAGCAGTGCAAGTGGCAGAGAGCAAGACACCAACTACAGCAGGCTTCCAGCCTTACTCCTGTAGCATCCTACACCTACATCTTTCCTTTAATTGCAAAGCCATTTTCTTCTCTCCCAGGGCTCACAGCTGTAGATGCTCCAACCCTAACAAAGACCTCTGAAGGCAACAGAAATAAGAAGAGCATCGCTGTGGTTGTGTGTGATTGTCCACTATGGGGTTGCATTTATGTCTGGGGAAAATGCTGCTCCTAGATAAGGCAGAAGATAAACGTCTCCTAAAAAGACACATGAAAGGTGGTTCTGGCACGTACCTGACATAGAGCGAAATTGGCACCACCGTGTTTAGAATGATGACATATGACCAGAACATGAGGAAGCCGGAGTAGGAGGCAGAGTTGACACCTTCTGCCCAGGGCAGATAGACCTGGAAGTAGTAGCCCTTATCATACTCCCAGATGCCATTGCCAATGGCTAGGATAAGACACATCAGTGCTAAAAATGCAAATATCTGGAAAACAAATAATTTGCATTTTAGAAACAAGAAATTTATTATTTACAGGTTAGTCAGAAGACACTGAGATTGGGTTGGACAGCGTGAATCACAGGAAAATGTTCCTAGGGGTTAAGGAGGAAAAACAGTAAAGTTATGACACTTTTATCTCATGGACAAAATTACACAGTGCAGAGTCTGGCAAGTTGGAATCACAAGACCCCAAATAGCTGGGTATTTAAATCCCAAGCAGACACCTAAACCAGGTTGCTCATGGGCAGCTGGCTGTCAGAATATCAAATCTCATCAGAGGTGAGTTGAGTTGTGGTCCTCAAACATATGGTTGCACACTTGAGAATAGAAACTGAGTGGAGGACTTTACCGGACCATTTGCTGGTCTTGTCTAAATATCATAATTTTCTCGACTTTTCCGAGAAACTCTTCAAGATAATTTGTAATACAGAAAATCCAGCACTGTGCAAGTTGGAATTCAGCATTGGATATAATTCTGATAGTTAAAGGAGAGTTAATCACTGACTCAGAACTAATGGTTGCCTTGTTACCTGCCATCACAATCTGATTATATTTCCTTTGAGCAAACAGAAAGCAACACTACCCAGTGATGTGTATCCTTGGACTTCAGAGAAGCCTGTTTCCTGAAGCCTAATGCAACCAGGGTAAGGGCAACTGGGAAGAGAGTTTAAGAGTGGAACACCTTAGTGAACACAAGGACTTGCTCAGGAACACCTTTAAATAGACACAAAACCATTATAAAGCATTATAATGCATTTTTGGTTAAAAGAAGACAAGAACATAGCAATATATTTATTTGGAAAAGAGTACAAAAAGAAAGGAAGAAAAGGAGTTAATCAATGAATATAAACTGCAAGGAATTCTACAGCTGTGAATATCTAATAGACATATAAAATATCAAGGCAATAGTAAATTCAAACAGGTGTGGAAAAAGCAGACATGCTCAACAGAGGTCTTCCAAGAATGAAGAAGAAAGGAAGCAGAAGTAAGTAGCTATCTCACATGATGTAGCAGATGGAAAAGGCAGATTACATTCTGTGACAAGGGTACATGGCTCTGTCAGCTAATAAGTATTTTCAGTCCAAGGAGGTTCAGGTAGTTTAAAGATAGAAGCTTACAGAGACTAGATGAGAAATTCTCTTAACCAGTAAGGTTAATTTTTAACAGTACTTTGAAAACTGAGAAGCTCCACCATCCTGAAAATCTGCTAACATAATTCCAATATTTGAGAAGTGAAAATGCTGGTCATGGGAAAGATAAACTGAAATTAGCTTGACATGCTTCCTGGACAAACAATAATAAAAACAGTTCTGTTGATATAGACTTCTCCAAACATTTGATTTATAACAACCTACATCCTAATAAAAATGTGAAGCTACAGAATCAACAGGCTGCACAACAGAGCAATAAAAATTAATCTTTTGCAAGTATGCTCATTAGGCAGGAAGTATTAGTAAGTTGTGCCAATATGTGTCAGGCCACCCAGTAACAATCACATTAAATCAGTACTCTGCTTTTTAAAAAAACAGTAATTGAGGTACAAACATAGAAACGTTTCTGGTAAAGCTGATATTTGTGTTGCTGAGGTAATCCATGAGAGGAAGCAAGATACTTTTATGGAGCATTTTGAACGATGTGATGAAAAGTCCATGTCTGACCAGCTTCAGTTTTAATACCAAGAAGCTGCTAAAAGAGGACTGCGGTAAGTACAGGTTCTGGGCTGAGTTTCAGTGGACACATTTATTTCCCACATCAGTAGTAACTTTTCTATTTAATTGTGGGAGGCCAAATAAATTACTCCATTTATGAAATGAAAACAATATTGATTTTTGGTGAGGAATGTGGTGCAATATTTTCAAACCTCTGTGACCAGCAGCAAAAACAATCTTCACTTTGTGCTGTCATAATCACCAGGACTGAAGGATATAGGAGAGGCATGACACAGGGATGGGTAATGTGCTTTATTAAACCAATAAACATAGATGGAGGAAATAGGCAAGCCTGTTTATAAATATTTCTCTTGGTTGGGTAAAGGACACTACTTCTATCTGCAGACCTTGTCTGTTGTAAAATAAACTACTCAGAAGAGCCAGCTGGCTCTTCAGTCTTATCACTTTAGCCTGAATGATTCCTTGCTCTCCCACAGATTCAAAGTTGTCAGTTTGTGGAATATCACAATCCATGTAAGAAATTCAATGTGTGATTCAGCAACAGAAATACACGTGGGTCAAGAGAGCAGCTGAACTTCCCCATGGCACAGCAGCTCCAGTCTATGACTGCATGTGCTGTATGTGTGTTTTGCTTTATGTGCATTTGGCATGTCAACACTCTCGTTCCTAACAGCTCAAGTTGTGTGCCTTACCCATGCTTACACAAAGTTCACTAACAGGTTGTGTGGCTTAAGACAAATGCAAGAGACCAAGCTGTTAACAGCAGTCCTGGAGATTAACTTTAGTGCAGAGAAACAAACTGTCTGTGGGGTGTTGTGATTGTAGTTGCAGCTCTGCAAGAGAAGGATATGAAATAACCCTGATCTTAGGCTTGTGCATGCTCAGGGGGCTTCCCAGAATGAACATCCTCCCTCCCTGGGTCCTGCCCTTGCTGTGCCTGTGAAAGGTTTTCTGCAAGACCAGGTAGGATTTTTGTAAGGAGGAGATGACTTTTGACAAATGTTTCCTTTTGGACTGTTAATTTAACTGTTTTGGTGTCTTTAATGGCACTTGGAGTTTCTGCTTTGGGATTTGAAGCAGTAATTTGTTAAAGAGATGAAGGTGACAGCCTTATTTCTCTGAAAACATGCTCCCTGAAGCTTGCTTAAAGGTAAGTTTTGGAGGAAAAAGCATTCCTGAAGCTGGTGGGTACATACCCTGTGAAAGAACTTTTACTTCTCTCTCATCTTCAACAAACACTTCCAAATGTAAAAAAAAAAAAAACAAAAAAAAACCAAAAAACAAATCAAACCAAACCAGCTGTGGTTGCTATCTGGAAAGGTTCACTCCTGATTAACCTCTGCTGGGATGACCAGGGCAAAATTTAACCAGGACCCTGGTGTCAAACCCTGCTTAAATACTATTTTGTGTCTGGTAGTTTTATGGACAATTAAACACATGATGGCTTTACCATTGTTAACAGGGAACAAGTTTCATTACACTTAAAGGAAGCTATTTATAGCAAGCTGTGGCTGCTTTGTATTTCCAAACTGAAGAGTACAATATACTGCCTCTTTTTATGACCATGCTTTGTAACCTTTGACCACCCACTGAGCTGGAAGGAGGTGATGCCACATCCACTTGGGTGTGCAAAGAGCCTGGTGCTTTGGATAGGACAGAGCTTAGACACAAAAATATTATGTGCCTTAAAACCATGTGAAGGAGAAAAACACACCCTTGGCTCCATCAGTACCCAAGAACTCAGGCAGAGGCTGATGCAATCAGCTGTAACTGCTCAGTTTTTTAAAACAGAGCCAGGAGGTAAACTCATCTTGTTTGTGTTCATGAGAACAGGCCAAGCAGACTGAAAGCTCTGGGTGGGACCCTTGACTTGTGAAAGGAGTTTTGGCAAATCTTAATTAATCTAAATTATCTAAATCTTAATTAATCTAAAACGATTAATTCAGAGTTCCCTATTCAGGTTTCTTTCTGCTTCAGTTCTGTGCCCTGTGGATCCTTTACAGCCCTATACTTCAGCCCATCCTCTCCAGCTAGAGCATAGCAGAACACCTAAGGAAAATGTGATTTTTTTCAAATGCTTCCAAAATTTTGACTGTAAGAAGCTCTTTTTTTTTTTTTTTTTCCCCCCATCTGTTTTCTGCTCCCTTAAGTGTAAGGGACAAAAACACTGAGGTTGGTGTAAGATTACTAAAGTCCTTACTGTACATGGAGCAAGGGCTCAAAAGGACTTCAAGGTGACCCTGGAGAGGCTCTCTGTGCTGTGACACTGCTTTACAGCAAATATGCACATGCAGATGGTCAGAACACCAATTCACAGCTATGGGAGTTGGACTAACCACTGCTGTTTTGGTACAATTTCAGCCTGCAAGAGCACAACTGGCTCTGTCCATGAACATGTCCCAGCTCTAGGCCCACCTAGAGAGCGTTTGGGCTCCTGAAGAAAAAGCAGGAAGACAGGGATGAAGAGGCAAGGTAGGAGAGTGGTGCCATCCTGGAGGCATTCTATGCTATAAGCCCAAGTGCTGAGGAGGCATGAAGTCATGGAGGACAGGGGAAAGCTCAGGATAGCCTTGCCATGAGAGACTGCTGTTGGAACCTTCTTCGGGGCTTGCTCCAGTGCCTGGGGATAGATCCTGGCCCCAGCCTGGCTGTCACACTTGACTGGAAAACAGGGACAGGAGGGAAGAAGAGGAAGCAGCGGCCACTAGACATTCCTGGTGTCATAAACTGAAGGTTGTGCAGCAAGCATGAGAGAACACAGCAAAGCTGCAGCCAAAGGAAAGTAGAAGCCTGAAACAAAAAAGCTTTACTTCAAGCAACACTGAGTAAAGGAGTTTCAGAGTGTGTGTCTTCCTTCCCTGAGTGGCTTTAAACTCAAACAGTAAAATCTTGGGAGAATCTGTAAAAGACTCACTTCTGCATGGAATTATTTGCTATTTGTTAAAACCACTGACAAGCTTAACCTTCAAATCAGATTTGTTTCCCAATTTGAGGAGAGTGCCTGCTGTGTAGGATTAGTGTTCTCAAATTTCCCAGCTGCTAAATACACCAGTTTCTGAGTATTAATGAGACCTTGTCTAATATTTTACCCTAATGTATTAAGTCAGAAGCTGGCATCATGTAAATTAACAAACTCAATTACCAAGTCCTATACAGATATCATCAGAGATGCCAGGAAATCAGGAGGAAGAGGAAGAACTGCTAATGTTTATTTAAATAGAAAATGACAAAATTACTAGGGAAAAAAAAAGGCATTTGCAGGCTTCAAAGTGATTCTCACAAAAAAAAAAAATGCAGAACAAGGGAGAGCAGAGCAAATTAAAAGCTCAGAAGAAAAGTCCTTAATGCTGTCTATGTAACAGCTTTGCTTTGCAAGATTGGCTGGCAGAGGCACTGCAGAACTTAAGCTGCTAATAAATTATTACATAATTTTTCTTTTTATTATTAGTCACTTCTGATATTCCTTCATTTGTGTGGACAAAGAGGTGGAGCATCTGGAAATGATGAATACATCTGAATAAATGAAAGGCACATTAATCAGACTTACCAGCAATACAAGGACATTCATGAGCCGATCAATGCTCGTCCGCTTAAAAGTTGTTTTTCCACTGTTCTGCATTAGTTTGGTGTCTGGGCCTGGAAGTAAAATACACTCATGAATTCTAGTAACAGAGCTTAGCTGTTCTAAAGCTTATTGCCTCAAGGCCTCACTGTGCTTTACAGCATAAATAACCATCACAGCTTTCTTGAAGACAGATACATACAGTTTACAGTGCTCGTGGGAAATTTAGGCAGAAAAAGGTTAAGTCACTTGCCTTGGATTATATGGAGAGGGTCACATAAAGCCATTAATTCTTGATTTTGACCCTTCTGTCTTCTTTCAACAGCAAATCCTCCCTTTCAGGTTTAATTACTTTTCACAGAATACCTGATACTGCTGTGTTGTTTATTGGTGACATATTATACATCATCTCACATGTCTACAGCAGTATGGAAACAACAGAAGGTCTATGCTCACAAAAGGCATAGATTTAATGGTCTATAATAATATTATGATGATCCTGATATTCCAATACAGATTAAAATGAAAGAGAAATTATATCATATTTTTATTTGGATACACTTAAGAATGAAAAATTTTGAACAAGCCTGGTGAAATCCAGTTGATCCAATGTGGGTCAGTAAAAGAAGATTTAATTCAGCTTTCATCCTTATACTGATTTAATTCTTATATTCTTTCTTACTGATGCTCAAGACTTCTGTCATAATACTTTGTTGCATACATTTCTGAAACAAAAGCCTACTTCTGCTTACTAAAGCACTTAATCAGGATGGAATTGGACGTTTTAATGTATTGTTCTTGCACCTGGAGAAACATATTTTCCAAAGAGGAAAATACTTGGTTCCTCTGTACATACTGATTGTGATGTACTTCTCTGTTAGTGCTGCTGTCCTCTGCAATTCATATGTCAATTTTTCTACCTACCGGCATAAATAACGAGACCAAAGCACCATTCTGTGTTCTTAATAGTACAGCCTCTCAGCAACATCTTCTCATTGTCCAGGGCATACTTCTCTCCTCGAAGAGTAAGAGTTCCTGTGAATTTATCTAGTTTGTTGTTTGGTGCCTCACATTTTATTTCACCTGTAAAAGGAAGATAAAAAAAGAAAAAGGAAATCTTGACCCCAAAAGGTGTCAGTCAATACTGCATTCTCAGCTGTTTTCCAGACAGGGAATATTTCACACTGTAGCTGCAGTGCACTCCTGACCCTGTCATTCCCACTTTGTATTCTCTATATACTGGTGTTCAGGGATATTGCACCTTCCCCATTTTCATGCCATAATCCAAAGACTCACAATGAATTTGGATTTGCCCTATTTTTTGAACATGGCAGTTTTTTGCTGGTAGAGTACAAAACAAAATTTCTACAGCTTTTATGTAGATGAGAAGAAATGTTGAACCAGCAACATACTTTTAATCCTCTCACAGCAAGTTCATAGCAGTAGGATGTCACAGGATAACTTTAGCTAAAAGTGCTGACCCCACATAATTCCTATTTCATTTTCTTTAAAACTGCAGGAATCTAAGTGAAACAAAAATTATAACCTGAAGGCTGCAAAAGAGTAATTAAGTGAGATGTCTTTGTTCACTGTTTTTTAATTTCATCTGGTTTATAACTGAAGTCCCAGTGGCAAATGAAAAAGATACTGCTGCCTTCTGTGGCCGTGCAGCTGATGCTATAAGTGGCTGGAGAGCCTGTTTCTATTTCCACAATTTATGTTTATTTCTTGTAGTAAAACATGTTCACACAAAACTGTAAATGTGAACACTTTGATATAAAAATGCTTATTTAAACCAACATTTGCACCCAACATCTAAAGACTCAAAGCAGTCTATATATTGAAAAGAACTGGAAAATACAAATATGCCTTATTGAAAGGGATTCTAAGAGTTCAGAATGTTCAGCCGGTCAGCAGG
>NW_008590030.1:39742-54377 GCF_000691845.1 Merops nubicus
AGTTATTTTGATTGCAGGCTGAAAATACCTAGATAAGGGCTAAAATTTGCACAGAATACAGCTCTTCCAGCTGTTCTCAGACAAAACACACTAGCCTCAACAGACTGGAAACAAAATCCAGAGGAGTCTGGAGGAAAAGTACAACTTTAAGTATTCTGGTAGTCTCCACCACTGCAAATCTTAAAATCAAGAAATGATGTTCTTTTCATAGGAAACTAGCTGTGCTCTAGTTAAGGCAAATCATCAGGCTTGAAAGAAGTTTTTAGGAAATTCTGTGACATATGTGACATCAGAGCTCATCCTAAGAATTGTGCCAATCTCTTATTTTATCATCTAGTTAATCCAAGAACATTCAGACCTGTACTCATTCTAAAAGAAAAAAGATCATTTCTAAAAGTCTACAGTAACCAGACTTGTCTCACTGCTGCCCTTGCAGCCCCTTGAAAGGCACAAAGACAACAGAGGCTTTGCAGTGTAACCGGAAACACAGTACAAGAGTCTGGTGAACCAAGATGAGGGCATGATCCTCCACCAGGAAGACAGTGCCTCTCCTCGTGACATCTGTGGGACAACGTTTGCCCTTGGGAGTATGGTGCTTGTCAACATCACATTTGCTTTCCAATAAGCAAATGTTTCTGGGTTACCAATGCACTGATTTTGAGATCAGAAGAGATTCATACAAATTAGATCAATGACAAAAAAAGCGAGAAGCTCTAGAGATTCACTTAATATACTTGCACTGACCCCAGAAACTGCAGCAAGGCATCATGCCTCCTGTCTCCTCCTCCCATTAACAGCAAGGCAATACCTGAATGCATTTCACCTGAAAGAGTTAAATACTGCCAAGTCTAAATGTGATAAGTAGAGGCAACTGAAAAGTATTATTTCCCTTCTCATTTCCTAGTCATCCAAATCAAATATAGAAGTTCAGTGTTTTGCAACCTTTTCCTTATCTGAACCATTGTGATGTCAACAAACATCGTAACTCACATTAAGCATTCCACCGAGTGCCTGTATTAGCTGCTCAACCCTTTCCTCTCTTCCTGTCTTAAGAAGTAATTAGATAAAGAGTTACATATATTTAAATATTTCTACAGAAATTTGCTGGGGAAATGCAAGGTTTGGTCTGATTCCAGGTGCTCTTCCCCATACTCTGCCAAATATAAATCATCCCGGGAAATATTTTGTTCATTTCAAGCATTGCAAAGAGGCAACTTTTATTTACAATATAGCTAAAATAGAGATTTAAAGCACAAATAAATATCTTATTTTAAAAGTTTAAATCTTTCAAAATATTTTGAATTATTTTAATTATGTCATTTCAAGAATGCAGCATTACAGGAAACTGCTTGAAAAATTATGCAAGATTAAGATTTTTCTTATAAATTGATATACACTGCATACTCTTCAGAAAAATAATTAAGTCATGCCACTCTGGCTATTAACATAAAGCAGCCAGCTGCACCTGTAAAACCCTCATCCATCACTTCAGAGAAATCCTGGTAGACTGAGCTGACGCTCAGAGGAGACCACACATGTGAGTTCATAAAACCTCGATGTAGAAAGCAAAGGAAAAGCCCGTGCCTTTGCATGACTCTGCTAGAGACAGTCCCAGCTATGTGATCTCTCTGCCACATCCCTACTATTTGTCCTGGAATCATCTAGTTTGAAGATAATTAAAAAAAAAAAAAAATAAAATTATCCTCTTTATCTAAAAATATTTCCTCAGAGCCTATATTCCCTGAGATGTTCCAAGGACAGCAGCAGTCACTCCACCCCTTTCCATACCAACTCTTCCCATAATCCTGTCTTTGTACCTAATCCAGCAGGACACTGTGGACCATAATGTGCTCTGTTCCCCACCTTCTCTCTGCAGAGAGATGATGTGTGAGTGTGGAGTATTCCGTTTTTGACAGGTCTGACTCCTTTCTGTGTATGTGCTGCGATATATTCCCGGATATCCTCTGACAGGACACGTGGGAAGGGCTCAAAGCTATGTCAGGACAGGGCTAGGCTGGACATTAGGAAGCATTTATGTACCAAGAGGGTGGTCAAATACTGGAACAGGCTTCCTAGAGAGGTGGTCGATGCCCTAAGCCTGTCAGTGTTTAAGAGGTATTTGGACAATGTCTTTACTAACATGTGTTTACTTTTTGGTCAGCCCTGAAGTGCTCAGGCAGTTGGACTAGATGGTCATTGTAGGTCCCTTCCAACTGAGATAATGCTATTATTCTAGTCTAGTCTAGTCTAGTCTAGTCTATTTTTTTTTAAAGTGCTAAGAAAGGACATATTGCCTGTTAATGGCATCTTTATTGCTTGTCTCTAAACATCTTAAAATGCAGTCTTTATTGTGGTATCAAGAGAGGAGGGAAATGCTGGCAGAGCAAAGCTTCAGACTGGGAAGTAGCCACCTGTCCTGTGTGCACAGAGTTCTTCCTCAGGTCTGCATGGTGTCTAGAAGGTGCCACTGTTCTGATGCTAAATGGAACTGATGCATCAGTATTGCTGCATCAATGCAGAAATGCAGTATGAAATTATTGAGATCAGAACAAGGCATGCAGTTTGGGGAAAGCAGTTTACACTGTTCAATGACAAAAATTCTTGTACTGAAGTTTGAGATGGGCAGTCTCAACATGGAGAGACAGATGCTAGAGAGAAGTGTGCAGCCAGAAGGAGAATTCCCACCAATCTGGTTTCAGGTTATAGCCCTGCACATCACTGAGACCTGCAAGTGAAGGGAGATGTCTTGTTCTGTGTGCGCTGTTCATATCTGCTGTACAGACTGGAATGCACCCATTCTGTTTTCCTGCTGCTGCATCCAGAGGACTTCTGGAAGAGAGCGAGGCACAGCCTGGAAGAAAGACTCCCAGGCATTCTCTGATCTCTGGTGTTTGGGCAAGTACTCTTAGAACTGAGTTTTCCGTGTGGACTCACCATTGAATTCTGTCAGTTTCTGAAGATCTTCTCCCAGCTCTGCAGTGACTGTCAGTGCCTGTTTCACCTTCAGGTTTGTTTCACTGTAACAACATGACACAGCAATATGAACTCAAATGTCCCATGTGAACTGAAAGCTCTTCCTGAAAGTCACTTATGTGCTTGAGGACAGTTTTCTTCCTTAGGCATCTGAGGAAGAAAACTGTCCTCAAGCATCATCAACCTCTTTTCACCTGGCTAAAGACTGTCTCTTTGAGTTGCAAAGACAGGCTAGTCAGAGGAATTCTGGACACGGTAGCATGGTGCCAAAGAGAGTGAAATGGCTCTGTCTTCTAATTTGCACTACAAAGTGCAAGACCAGGCATCTCAGCTCCCTGAGCAGCTCACTGTCTACCCTGCCACTCATACCACACTGAAATCAGGTATCTGAGCATCCAGAAGAGCTCTGGATGTTCTCCCATGGTATTCTGTTCCTGAAGAGTACTTAAGTCCTGGGACTAGCTAGCTGTGTAGTTTGAAATGCAATGTCAAAACAACACTGCGTCTGTTCAAACCTCCCTGGCACTTACATGTGCAGGAACTACCAGTTCCTTCTTTGGGCAAAAATCAGATGGGGGAAGTCCAGAGGGCTGTCTGTAGGATATTTGGAAGTCTCCCTGGTCTTGACTAGATCTTCAAGCCGTTGCTAGCTCCAGGCAATGCAGAAGAGGTAATGCAAATTCAGTCAGAAAGGTGAAGTCAGATCCAGTTTATTCCAATTAGTACAAATTAGTTGCAGCTCTCTGACTTGTGGTCAGTTGTGCCCTGGAGTGAGCAATGTTTGGAAACCTTGGCATTGTGCATGCATTAACAATACAGTACAGCAGTCCAAAGGAGATTACTTGAGTTATTAATTGTGATTATCTCACTGAGATAATCTGGTTAATAGAAAACAGTAAGAGAGACACAGGAAACAGGAAGCTTCTGCCAGTGTCCTAAGATAGTGCAATAACACATTTCAAACTAACTCTCAATGTTAGAAGAACTGTCACTAAAAATAGTCTCCTCCTCATAAGACACCTGCACTGAAAGAGACAAAAGTATTCACCAGAGGATACTGTTTTCATGATATCTACCACAAGTTTCTTCTGTGTATTAGGAAACTTGCTAGAAAAGCTATTGCAGGTAAGGTTGCATCACCTAGGATCACCAGAGAAGCTCTGGGCTCACGTTGGCAGCAGCGGTTGCCCCTGAGTGCCAGGCACACTTACCCATCCAGTTCAGCTGTCTCGATGTATGTCAGGCTGTGTGGCTCACTGCTCGACAGTAACAGTAGATCAGCCTGAACACAGACAGACAGGCTTGGCATGAGTTCACATGGTCAAAGGGCATGGCACTACAACACTACTTCTGTTTTCTGCACACTGCAGGTCTCTGAGGCAGTTGTCACCACTACTGACTCATTTCCCTGTGAGTGATACGAGTAATTACAGAGACTAACTGTGGGGAGTATGAAGAGAAAATGTACTTACTGTCACAAAGTTGTTGTTTTCTAATTTTATTATATCTCCCACTTGGATGTTCATCCATTTTTCATCCTTTAACCTGCAAGAGAACTCCTAGTGAGTAGGCACATAAAGCAGACGCCACTTGGGAAAGTAGGATATTTGGCTCTGCTCCTGAAGCCAGGCTGTAAGTGCCAGCAGGGCTTGGGCTGTTGAGAGGACAGAATAGGGTCTGCTGTGATGTGGTCTGATCCATATAAAGCTAAGGGACCATCACAATACGAAAAAAAAAAATAAAAATAATAAAGAAGTAACTGTGGTTGGAGTGACGAGTCCAGGGTTAAGACCAAGTCCCACAATAGCAGCACAGTCCATGCAGTCCATGTGTCCTGTCCTTCTTTCTGGACTGACTAGTCCCTTCCTTCTCCTAAAAAGCCACATTGTCTCAGAAAAAATATATATAGTTTGCATAACAGACTTCCCAAGCACCTGGGAAAACTGCCAGTTGTGTTAGTTTTTCTGAGTGGTATTAAGGGCCAGAGTAAGAGATCTGGCTATGTGTGAGCCTGGCTGTCAGGGAGGTCAATGTATGTGCTTGGGATGTGCATGTGGCTACCTAAACCCATATTTACAGTGGGCTTCACAGCACTATGCAAGATGTGCATGCAGACGACTAGCTAAACTGCAGCCACCAGTGTAACCAAGTCATGACAGCTGTATATGCAAAATCTAGAGGTAAGATATATAGAGAGCTCTATCAGAGCTAAATGGGACTGTGTATTTAAGCTTGGGTTCACCTCAGCTTTGCTTTTTCAGTGTTGATCCGAGTTGGGCAGGACTTGCAGTTTCCAGTTTTTGAACAAAGGCAAAATATCAGAAAATGTCTATTTTGATGTATATTTCCTAGACACAGTAACTAATACACAGTAAACTAACTAATTCGTTTACTTAGCCGAAAGCACAACAATTATGTTCCTGTTCTTCAGTTTCCAGTTATATTTTAAACAGTTGGATTGTCTTTTCGAGGTTACACAACTTACTGCTATGTACAGTAGGAAAAAAAGTCACCAGAGACCTCACAGCTGTCTACAGCTGTGTCCTATGCACAGCTGGACTTCACAGAGCTGCAAGTAAACAGCTCATCTGTCTGCTGCAAAAGCCAAAGCCTCTGCTATTTTTTTTTTTTTTCCTGCAGGAAAGAACAGTGCTATCAGAACAATGTCCAAAGCACACAGCTGAAACATTCTGAGTACATCTAAGTCAGAAGTGCTATACATACTCAAAGAGTTATGCTATGTATGAAGAAAATATTCCTGATTTTTAATTCAAAATAACTTGTTGATAATGCCTAGTTTTGCTTAATGCACAAATAAATGCTACGAACATGAATGGGCATGGGAAGATAGCCTTGCTTGTCACTTCTAGGTTAAGGAGTAAAATAATACAATAGTTTCAAAGCATCACTTGTTTAAACACGCACACACACACATATATATATATATATATACAGGGACAGAAAGAGGTTACTTTTTGTTAGTGCAAAGTCACACCCATAATGTCTGCACTGACTGTGATACTGTGCCTTGGGCTCATAAATCAGACACATGGTGCAGAACTGCACAGTGGACTAACAGTGTGAAAGAAAATCAAGTTTTAAATTGTTTAGTGTTCTTTATGAATCACAGAGGAAAAAAGAAATTATTAATAAAATTATCTTCCATGTCAAAATTACAGCAAAGGAAAAGGACTTACATGCCATTGATCAAGACCTGGACTGGGCGGTTGTTGACGTGTTTGTCGCTTTTGTGTCGATTCTGAAAATTTGATCAGTATATTAAAAAATATTTCCAGGAAAACACACACTCAAGAGGCAGTTCATTAACATGTTAGGCTCTCACCCAGCTGGATGACTGGGTCAGGCAGATTAGAGTCACAACTGAGTCGCAGTCAAACCCATGTTTACATTAGCAATATAGGACATAACCAGACCGCAAAGAGCAACAGGCAACACAGAACTTGCTCTTGAAGGGAAGAAGGAGGTTAGAGCCTTATATGTCACTTAGCGCAGCCTTAACTCAGCTGATGTCGGTCCTGTCTCCTACAGTTTCATAAGCTAAGCATCCAGAGAAATCCATTCCTCTGCTCAGATATGGGAAGTGCCACAGATGTTCTGGCATTGCTACCTGGGAGAGCACCTCGCCACCTCTCACCTGCCTACTTGGAAAGTTGCACTGAGTCTCCATGGAGCACAAAAGTTATTTAATAATGAGAGAAAATCAGATTCTAAACTCAGCTCTTATGTCATCCCATGAAATCAATAGAGCTTTTACCATTAGCTCTGATGGGAGCAGACTTTGGCCAAAGCTGTGCAAGTTTGAAAAGTCACACAGGTTGTGTGCTTGCTTTCTACCCAAAGTTTTTTTCTGCCTACATTGTGGCTAGGTGGCAGAAGATGTGTTCTCTTCTTAGAGTCTTCTCCATCTCTTAGAAGCCTAAGAAGAGATTTCTGTGTATGTGTGCAGGTATATGTATTGGTGACCACATTTTCAGACATGCTGAGTAGTTTAAGAAGTTAACAGAGCTCAGCAATCTGGGAATTCGATCTCCTTTTTCAGTAACAAACCATAGGTTTGGGGATCTAATGTCAGACCCCATCTTGGCCACAGACCAATTCACCAACTACCTGCCACTGCCTATGTTTATTCTAAATGGTTTGCTTTAGTCATTGTGCTGAAGAGTCACAGGCAAACTCCAAAGTACAGGTTAGCAATACAGAACTTACAAAATCATCGATGGCATCCTTGACTCCTGATACAGCCAACACTAGCACTAGAGGCACCACTGTTGTAAACCAGGCCAGCGAGGAAATCTGAGGAATCAGCTGTAGGAAGAAAAAAACTGATCTGAGAAATTTCATGCCAGTTCACCAATCAGTTGGAAACAAAACACTGTTCTGTGGAAGCTGCAGACACATTTTTTCTATAGTATCTGAATACAGAATAAAGACAAAAATGCAGCTTGTATGTAACACTTACATGTGACCCCACAAGGGAGGGCCAGCCAAGGAACACACACTTTGTTTACAAAACAAGCTATAATTTAGAATATAAGCATGGAGCTGTCAGGAAGTGCAGTGGGTTGCTCTTTCTTGTTGGTGACGTTAGGATTGCAAAGTCCCCAGTGGATTTCTCTGGAGGCACTGACATGGGCAAGGCTGCTGTGAGGGACCCAGAGATATCTGAGCAAGGCCTGCTGTGCAGAGCCTTCAAATTCTTCTATTTTCTGTTTCAGTAACTCTTCACATTTTTCTGAACTAAACTTCGTATCAATAAACAATACATAGCTGTTTCTGGGATGAACGTGCTCATCCAAGATCAACAGAGTTGGTTTTCTTTCCTGTATCTTTACTAGTAAGAGGACCTAACAGTCAAAGGTGACTTTGTAACTCATTCACTGATGCAGAGGTGGATGTCATACCCCAGCATAGTTCTCTGCTTCCTGTAGAAAACAGAACTAATGATGGGATCAATGTGCCACCAGCATTGTGTCCATCAGATTGGATTTGGGCAGTGTCAACTCCATGTGCATTGTGAAGCTGGCATTTGTGCCACTAAAACAGCTGCATAAGTGGGGAGAGCTGCTCTTTGACTTTGGTCCTTCTGCTGCACTGTCACAGCCCAGATCCTGCAGGCACCACCAAATCAGGGACATGCACAGCCCTGCTTAGTTATGGAGGCTGCAAAGACACACAGCTGTTATCCTGTCACCTAACTGGGAATATGCATGTCTTTCTGGGCTGTGCCGAAGGCGTCTCCACAACCTACCCATCACATCCACTCCTAATGCAAGAAGAGAAGCTCCCAGTGCTTCAGTTATGAAGTCAGTGGGCAGAAGAGGGAAAAAAATTAAATGTAGGAATATGTAAATATAAAAGACTAATAGCTGCCTTCTTTAGCCTACCTTGATGCAGATAGCAGAAAAAGCTGTATGCTTTTATATACAGTCACTCCCGGATGGTTCAGCAAAAGACACAGCAGAATAATTTAAGACACATAGTTTGAAATACTATGAATTTGACAGACAAACAGCTAGAGTGCAGTACAACAATGCAAGCACAGTGCTGTCAGCTTGACTGAGAAGGTACTTTCACCAGTTTCTTGAAAAATATACATGGGCTGAAATTTTCCACATTCATTCACTGTAATTAAACAGCAAATACTTTTTTTTTTTTTTTATAAGGGGTAATCCAGTATGACTTGGCAACAGCAGAGTACTCTGTATTTATCCATATTCTAGCAAAGTGCAAAGGGGCAGAAATTCTGGTATCAACTTTTCCAGTGCATTCAGCTTTCAGACAGAGCAGTATTTCCAACAGTGATGGGCAAAGTGCAAATCAACTCCGTTATGACCCACTGGGTTCAGTACTGTTGCCAATATCTGACATGCTCCATACTAGACGCCTTCCTCACCGTTCTGAATAGGGAACAGCAATATTCAGCTTTATGCAAACTAGTTCCAGCCTTGAGCCTTCCTGTTGTTTACTCTTTTCTTCCCAGGAAAACTACAGGTTACAAATTTTTTGTTCTTCTTGAGACTGTCAGTGGAATTTGCCTTTAAACCTACGGAAAAGAGATAACTTCCCTTCATATTACAGGAGGAATAAGAAATGCAAATCCGAAGACAGACAGGACTACTCAAATCTAGACACAAAAGGGTAGTAGGATAGGGCGTGAAAAAGGTACACAGTTTACTGAAAACTTTAATTAATTTTTTCTTCATTTAGTTCAAACCATCATATCCAAAGGTAAGAAAGGAAACTGCTTTTTTTTTTTCTGCCCTACTTTCTAACTCTTTTAAGGTTTTTCTAAGATGTTAATTCATAACAGGGATATAGCTTGCACTTTATTATAACTGTGAATACATAGATCAGCTTTCATAACAGACAATGCAATCTGCTAGAAGCATCATAGTGAATTCATACCTGCAAAATCAGCAAGAAAAGAAAATAAGCATTGGCTATTCGCTGAAATTGTTCAAACAGGTTGAGAGGCAGGAAAGTGAAGAAGTTGTATTTCGACGTTTTAATTGAATTGTTCTGTAGGGGAAAAAAAAGGAAAATAATTAGGACTGGTAAAACAGGAAACAAAATTACAGCACAACCCATTTCAGCTCTGTTTTTACTTGCTTATATTTAGCAGTAGCATTGTTTCCAATAGCAGCTTAAAAAACATTTCCTTTTCCCCCACACAATCATGCCGAGCCTGGATAAACAGACAAAATTCCCCTTGGAACTGGGGAAAACATGATGCTCAGCTTATGCCAGTGCAATTTCAGGTAGATACAGGTAAATGTAGTTGCTCACAAAGAGAGATGCATCTTCCCTTTGTTAATAGTCTTCCTACTTACCCAGAGTACAAATGGAATTAAAAACTGTAACCAGAACACAACAATTTTGCTGGTAGCATCTACAAAGCAGTTTTAGAAAACATAGACTAAGTCCAGTATCTCTAATTTATCTGAGACTTTCAAGTACCACAGGAGCTATAGGACCTCCCAGGAACAGAATATGAGATTATTATTTTCAGCTGATTCAGCAGACTCTTAACTCAGCAACTTGGAGAGGTGCCTTGTTTCTGTTCCACAAAGATCACTTCAATGCAGTGTTGTGCAAACAGCCACTAATAAAAGAACTCATCATTTCTGTCAGCAAGTTGCATTTCTGTTCCCTATTTCTAGTTTCTTTTCCTGATTGCAGACAGCCCCTCCCACCACAAACAATGGCTGCTCTTCTATCTGTCTTCTTCAAACTGGAGAAAGACCCAAGACTGAGATTACAGAACTAGGTATTTTCTTCTCAGAAGACCAGAGCACTCTGGTCCAGTTCTTGCCACCTGATAGATAGGCTCAATCCACCATACTGTGCCCAGCAGCTCAGGCTATCCCTTCAGTTTTTATGTTAGCTAGACTTCCTTTTCATATGAAGTTTAACAAGCACTTATCCAGATTTAGTCCTGGAAACATGTATACGATCTGTTGCCAGCATTATGCCAGCACAGCATAAAATTTTCACCCTAGAAGCTCTCTAGAAGATGCCTGTTAACCCCCTTCTAGGAAACCTAAGGTTTAACAACGCAATGAGGTAGGTATTACACAGTGCACCTTTATTCAGTAATAGATTTGCTGGTTCAAGGGAAGAGAAAATAGTGATTGCAGTATTGTAAATAGCCTTAGATATTGCTAAGCTGGTGGGAGGACAGGAGCCACTAAATATGAATCACAGACCCCTACCAGTCCATGTATTAATCCAGAATCTCAACATCTAAACTAACACAAATTAGCATGTTTCCACCGTTGAACTAATTATTTAAGATTGCCACCTAAAGTTATGGGAAGGAAGCTTTTCCATTTTAGGCAGTTACTGGATTTTGCAATGTCTAGACACAAAGTACAGCAACATTCTTCAGCTTTAACTTCATGTTTTATCACCTGTACTAGCTAATGAATAGATGTCTAAAAGAGCGTAGATGGAAACACCCTTCATGGAAGAGCTAGCCAAGTCCTCCTGTTGATTTGGCTTCAGCAAGAGAAGATACTTATCAACGATCATCACATAAACAGTATTGCCCATGTTCTGGCATCATGCAGTCATCTCTCTGTGTGGTTAACTGTGTGTGAACTTGTCATGACACATAGCTAGATTTGGTTTATTTCAACATTCTTCACCATGGGAAATGTGCTGCACACAGGCTTCATGGACACTGCTAAACCAGAAGAAAAGAAATAGCAGCATCCTCTGCAAACCCAGCATACAGAGAACTAAATTACTTGACAAGTCTGTGTCCACCAAAGTGTCTGACAGATTTTTTAATAAAAACTGGATCTGAAGATGCTCACTGCACACTAATCTGAAGAAAAATATCATGAACAGTAACTTAAAAAAAGAGAAGACAGTAGCTGCAGGAAAAAGTAAGTACAGGGGACCTGACCTTTGTGCGTCAACAGATTTCGGAGGGTCACATGCAACATGGGAAAAGCTACTCAGTAAACACTCACATGAAGTTCGTAGAACTTTGCCGGCAAAAATCTCAGAGGGGGGATAAGAAAAGAATGGGAGTGGTTTATTTCAATTCCTGCCTTCTATTTCTGTCCATTAATTGCGTCAGGAAAACCACTCAATGAACCAGAGCCATTCATTTTGTTTCCTATTGCCATTAGGCATGGTAAAAAAACACAGACATAACAGATTCCAAATGCTTAACTGCAGGAATCTGGAGATCAAATATTTTTCCACAGCACTTCAGGACTGTGATATCATTTGACACACACCATCTTTTGGGACACTGGGACACTATAGACCTCAGGGTAAAGACAGGGAATATTATAGTGGATCCTCTCATTATACTAGAATCTATAATTAGAGGTCTGGATGAAGAAAAAAAAAAGAATTCCTCATCATCACTATGAGGATTTCTAATTCAACAAGTAACTTGTTAATGGACCTCAGCGCCTGAAAGAATACCAATATTAAATGATAAAAACAAACTAGGGAATACTACAGCATTTCCAGTTCAAAGCTCTGCATTCCCACACCAGGGATACAGTTGAAGCTCTGTGCAAGATGCCATTTATGTTTTCATGCAATACACGAGGGCTGCGTGCTTTGACAGCTTGGTTGACTACAGGGAAATCTCAGCTGGCCTCTGCTCTTGAACTTGTCCTACTCTGTGACGCTTAACACCATCACACCCTGACAAAGCTTTAGAGCTGTACCAGAACCTGACTTTAGGGTGAGAGGGGTAGTACAGGGACCTGAAGCACCGCAGTATTTTAAAGTCCATAAACAGCCATCATTTTATTAGCAATGCCTCTAATGAATCGTCTGTCTTGCCTCCCTCATGATCTACCTTCAGTGAGGGAGACTCCCATATGGGAAAAGTGATGGAGAGGAAATATCTTTGAAGTAGCAGCAAAGAGGCCTTAGAGGAACTTCTGGTTTTCCTATAGGTTTATAAAAATCAAACATCTAAGAGAAGTGGTTTTATGGGCCAAGCACAAAGGTGGGAATGAGGAGCTTTACGCTTTACTCCCAGGTCTGCCTAGACTTCTGTTTGACCATGGGCAGCCCCTGCGTTCACCTGTGTCCTAAATGTATAGGCTTGAGCATGGTTACCTACCATCAGACTCAAGCTGTCCAGGTGCAAAGCTTGACACAAGAGCAACATTGTCTGTGGGTGAGGGATTATTCTCATCTGCTCTTTTCAGGGGCTAGATTCACACCTCCTGGAGGTGTGACTCCACCGAAATGCTGTCCCTAAGAATAGTGCTCATCACGCCACAGTTACACAAGTCCAGATCTGGCGGATGAGCTGTTACTTTGGGGGTGTTTTCATAAGCCCGCCTGTGACGTCCAACCACAAGCAAACGCTCAGCAGATGGCTCCTACCTTTGTTCACTGAGCAAACAAATCATCTCCTCACCATAAAAGTCACTGGAAATAAGAGACACTGCTGCTTTTGTGGGTAGATTGCATGGGCTAAAGGTTGATACTCAGAAAGGATCGACTACAGCAGGGTATTGACCATCTGAATTTACACACCTGGCTCAATGACATACTATTTTCTATCAGCTGGACAATCTGACCCAAAGCAAATTTTAGCAAAACCTTGGTGATCTGGCAGGAAGGTGTTGTGCCATGACACCTGGAAATTTCACTGGTACCAATGTAGCACAGTGCACAGGCTGATGAAGCAGCTGAGAAACAGAAACAGCTTTCCCAGGTGCTTTGATAAAGCCTTGCAAGGAGGTGCTGGGAGAGCAATTCAGCAGCACTTTCACTGCTGCAGCACAATCTGAAAGCACACAGATGCCCTATGCAGAGATATGATCATAGGGCTGTGAATGTGCTCAAGAACATAGTTAATAGACTCACGTAACAGAGCATGTGGTGCTGTGGGGGCTTTGTTTTCATAGGGAGCACAGAGTAGTCAGACCAGATCAGGTTTAAGCCTACCAAGTTTGCTGCCTTGTTCCCGACAGCAGGCAGCAGCCCAAACTCAGCAAAAGACTGAGAAAGGCCAACAGGATGCTGATGGGATTCATCTGGTCCCTGTAACGATCTCACACTGAGTCCCAGAAGTAAAAGACTGGCCAAACATCAGAAACAAAAAGATCTATATCCAGCCCACAACCTTCTTTATTTTTTAATTTTTTCTTCTTTTTCCTGCTTTTCCTTTCTTTTTTCTTGCTTCTTTTTTTTTCTTCTTTTTAAAAGCTTTGGGAATTTCTTACATATGTGACACCTTGACCTTCTCTTGGCAGCAATAATGATCCCATCCCATGTTGGATATTCCAGGAAAATCTCTAGGAAACTGTGGTCACATGTTGTGCTTTCCTATGCTGTTCCTCCTGCCTGGAGTCATCCTGTTACAGAGCAGTTAATCATCACTGTGGTGATGGTGGTGCAGAGAAGGACACAGAAGCAGACAGCGGTGGCATGGCTGGATGGCCCCAGGCCATTGCTCACAGACAGGCCAAGTACAGGATCTGAAGGTCTTGTCTCTTAGTCATATCCTTCAACAACACTGCCTTCTCCTTCTGTTAAGCTCAGTACTTGAAGCTGCTGCCAGGCAGGGAGGAGAAGGGAAGAGGAGGGCAGAGCATTGACAAGTGGTACAGAGGAGGCAAATTCCAAACCACCATAGGGTGTTCATCAAGTTTTTACACAAGCAGACTCCCAACCAGTACATTAGGAGTTTTGTTTCCATGAGTTTTAAGCTAAGATGAAGTGTGGAGGTCCAAAGGGATCTATGGACTTCACTGCAGCTCATGTCTGGCACAGCTCAACCTTTCTCTGCTTGTCAGGGCCCTAATATGTCTTAAAGGCCTTGACCTCACCTGAAATCTCCATCCACAACCCCTGTCCAGGCTTCAGGACCCAGTTAAGTCTAGATATAGACCTTCAGTCCTTGCCTGCACTACATTGTAAGAGTACCAGTCTCCAGCCTGACATCTGCCCTAGTTTCCCAGATGGATCTGGGGAACTACAGGACTGTCAGCTTGATCTCAGTGCTGGGGAAGATTATGGAACAGTTCATCTTGGGGGAGATCATGTGGCAAGTGTGGGACAGCAGGGGGATCAGGTCCAGCCAACATGAGTTCATGAAGGGCAAGTCCTGTTTGATCAACCTGCTCTTCTATGAGCAGGTGACCTGTCTAAT
>NW_008590031.1:0-4117 GCF_000691845.1 Merops nubicus
GGGGTCAGTGAGCACTGCCCCAACCCCAAGCATCTCCTGAACCTCACCCAGTCTGCTGCAGGGATGTGGGGTCTCTGCTGGAGCCTTGCTGTGGGCTCAGAGCAGTGGGGACCTGTGCTCCTGGGGTGGCAGGAGAGCTGGAGAAACGCCCACAGCCAGCCTGCTCTGGAGGGAGCTCTGCTCTGGGCAGTGATCTGCCAGGACACCCCAGCCTCCCAGGGTCAGGCCTCTGCTGCCTAGTGCTTGTTTACTTGTCCCTACAAAACTATGCCCAAGCCTAACAGATTCCTCGTGGGTGGCAGTGAACATTCCCATTCCTCTCCCAGTTGGCCTTATTTATAGATTTCAAATGTTGGCAGGTAGGGGAGGTGAGACATGTGAGGCATGAGGGACTGTCACTGAGAAGGAGGGATACTTATCGGAGCTGATGAAATTTCTTGTCATTGCACAGTATTAGGAACTCTGCCCATGTGTTCTGAACCATCATTTCCAGGGCACTGGTGGGATTGTTATTCAGGACAGAGCAAACAAAACGTGGTTAGAGTGGGAAGGAGGATGTCTACCTGAATAAATTATACCCAGTTATCACCACCTGGACAGGAGTCACACACCAGGAAATTCCTCCTGGGGGCTGAGATAACATCTCTCCCTTTATATCTCAACAGTCTGATCTCCCAGAGCAGTGCTGCCTCTCTCCAGTGCAAGCTGACAGGCAGCTCACATAGCTGTGTGTCAGGGGGCAGAAATCTCTGCCTGGTGATTTAAAGGCAGTGGAGAGTGTCTCTGTTATTGCTTCCATTCCTTCTTTTGTCTTATCTACTGCTGGTGACGTGCAGTTGCTCAGCAGGAGCCTTTGCTGCTTGCTGTTTGGTGCTTAGTTCCTCCAGACTCTTGGAGGAGGGCCCCCAGTGTGCTGTGAGTCCCCCTTAGATCTCTTCTGCCTCGGGTTGCAACAGAAATGGGGAAGATTCTCCTGGGAACTGATCTTGCTGTGACTTGACAGTCCCCTCCCAGTCGTGATGACTCTTCCCTTGTTGGGGAATACTCACGGCTGGTAATACAGGGTGGCCAGATAGGTCTGCAGGGTGTCCCATGGCAGGGATTACCACTGTGCTCACAACAACCAGCTTGTACTGGGGCAGAGAGCTGGGATCCTTGCACAGGGGCCAGTGACCAGCACAGCACCACTCTGTACATGTCTTTCCCAGAAGGGATTTATTTCAAGCCCAGCACAGCTAATGCCTAAGGTGCTGAGGGGCTGGAGCTTCTTTGTGCCAGGACAGGCTGAGAGCCCTGGGGCTGTTCAGCTGGAGAGGAGAAGCCTCAGAGGGGATCTGATCAGTGCTGAGCAAGAGCTAAAGGGCCCCGGGGGGCAAGAGGCTGGGGCCAGACTCTGGTCAGTGGTGCCCAGGGACAGGACAAGGGGCAACGGGCACCAACTGGAACCCAGGAGGTGCCACCTGAGCAGGAGGAGAAACTTCTTTGGGGTGAGGGTGCAGAGCCTGGAGCAGCTGCCCAGAGAGGCTGTGGAGTCTCCTGCTCTGGAGAGATCCCAAACCTGCCTGGCTGTGACCCTGGGCACCCTGCTGTGGGGGAGCTGCTGGAGCAGGGAGTTGGACGAGATGATCTCCAGAGGTCTTGTCCAACTCCCACCATTCTGTGACCATTCCCTCTCTGCAGACTCATCTCCTGTTTGCCCAAAGGCAGTGTCTGATCTCACACCAGACAGACAGTGGTTAGGCAGAGACACGCAGCTTGGGCACTCCCAGCCCAGGCAAGTGCAGCCAAGTGGCCCCAAACAGTCCCACCACTGTCACCATCCATCACAGCTGCCACCAGCAGCCCAGCTACTTGTGCTGGCTGAAGGCCTTCTCTTCATCCCTGAGACCCAAGAGGCCTCTACTCCAATTTAGAGAGCCAGGGCTGGAGCAACAAACAGCTGGAAGAGACAGGAGCTTTCCTTTAATTGCTTTTCCTTCTCCTTTGACAAACATTGCAGTGCAGATGCTGAGGACCTCTGAATTCTCAGTATTTTGCCTTTGTGTGCCATTTCTCCCAAAGTCAGCCTTTTTTGGGGGATCTTTAGGTCTTTCCACAGGACCAAAGAGCTGGAGTCTGTGTGTGTACAGTGCTGTTCTGGGGCAGAGAAGTGAATTTATTCACCCTCCTCCAAGGGCCAGTGAACTACCTTGGTTCTGAGCATGACCAGGAGCTGGAAGGAGCCAGCTGGCAGGACATTAATGGGAGTCATAGTTTGTACTCTGAAGAGGCCAGACAAACATGGCACCAGATCACACCAGAGCTCCGTGGCCTCCAGGATCTCTCCTCTCAGTACCCAGAGTGGTGGCCATCATTCTGCGTGCCCCTGGAGGAGAGGCTGCCCTGGCCTCCAAGCTCTCTTCCCTTGGGCAGGGCAGTAGTTCCCACCCACCCATTAGTCCCAGCCCCTTGGAGATCCTCTTCATGTCCTCTGTGTGCCACCCAAGCAGGCTGCCAAAAGCTGCAGTCAGATGTAGGAGGATTGAGGGCAGTGCCAAGGAGCAGTGCAGTGGGGAAGGGGGGTTCCTGCTTCTCTTTGAGGCCTTTTTTCCAGAGCACCATGAAGCTGAAAGCTCCGATGGTCTCTCAGACTTGACTGCACAGTGGATGGCTGCAGGAGGAGCCATCTTCATAAATTTGGTGGAAGTTCTTTGATCCAGAGTGTGGAGAGGACAGTGTACCCCTCACATTCCACCCCGAATTACTCTCTTGCAGCGGAACATTTCGCTGATCAGAAAAACAGCCCCTCTTCTGCGAGGGCTGGCTGAGGGGCTGGCAGCTGAGCCTGCTGGGACAGCAGAGGCAGGGACAAGGGGCAGTGCTCCATCCACGCTCAGCTTTCCTCCTCCACACGCCCACAACGGTGGTGAGGAGCAGAGGGAGGGAGAGGGAGCTGAGGAAGCAGAGGGGGCAGCGGGTTGTGCCCCTTCTCCGCAGCCCTCTCCCGCTGCGAGGTGTTTATCCTAATGACAAGTGCTGTGGGCCTTTCATAACTGCTGCATTAGCAGAGGATCAAGTAGCGCTTAATGGGTGCAGTCTCCCTCATGAAGTGTGATTGAAAAGGTCACCGAGGTGGAAGGGAAAATATTTGCAGCGGGCTGACACCAGCCCTGGCTTCTGCTTGACAACAGGTGTGTGTTTTATGGGCTGCCCTCCCCTCCTTCCGTGTGCCGGCTCAACGCTTGGCAGTGGAGCCACAGAGCATCTGCTGAGCTCCGTGGGTGGCAGGCAGGGGGAATACAGCCCGCCACAGAATTCAGGGAAAAGGGGATTTGGGGCCAAAAGGTGGTTTCTGAATTAATTCAAGCTAAAGGGTTAGGTGAGGTGTAAAGGTCTCTTGTCAAACTGCTCCAAGCTGAACTGGTAGGTTGGCCATGGCTGGGCTCTTCACTCGAATGGCAGGATAAACAGCTTTGTGCCTCAAGGCTGCTGGTTTTGCTGGGTTTTGTCTCTCCCTTCTACTGGCCCTGTGGTGGGTTTGCTGAAATGAGGTTGCTGGGTCTCAGCCAACCTACATTTTAAGCACCCTCCGTTTGTCCAAGCCAGCTAAAATCTCCCTCCTGCCCCTGGCAAGCCCGTTTCTGAGGGCATGGACAGATCCTGATTGCTCTGCGTGTCTTCTCACCCTGCTCCCTTGCTGCTTTTGGTGTCCCATCTGTCTTCTGTGATTTCAATTGGGAGAATGCAGAGTATTCAATCCAGGCCAAGTTGCTAGTGACAAGCTAATTAAAGATCCAGCAAGAGAGGAGCAGCCTAATGAGGGAGAAGTGGGAGGAGGGGCAGTTTGCCAGGACTCTGCCGTGACACTCTCGCTTAGTGGAGCTAATTGTGTGTTGTAATTGATGGTTCAAGGGGGCTGTTCACTGCAGGGGCTGTAGGGCAGGGGAAGAGAGACCTCTTCTGATGGTGTGTTCTGGAGGGCTGTGATGGGATCACAACCCCCCACGTCCAGTTCTTCCTCTGCAGTGCCACGTGAATAGCTTTAACATGGGGTTACAGTGTCTGACATTGCTGCAGGAGGTGATTTGGGTAGTATGCTACGGCCGTGTCCGTGCAGACAAAAAGCCTAGAGCAGGAA
>NW_008590031.1:4129-38892 GCF_000691845.1 Merops nubicus
AATGACATCTCAGGACTACTAGTGGTCATGCTGAAGGTCATGTGCCACCCAGCAGCCCTGATCACGAGCCAGTTCACCTTCCTGATCACGAGCCAGTTCACCTTCCTGCAGTGTGCAGTGCATGGAGAACAGTGATGGGTGTGAGAGGTTCTGGCAGTGGCTGGAGTAGGACGTGAGTGCTGGAACTCATGGGTGAGGTGGGGTTGGCTCAACCCAGGGAGTCCATGGCAAACGGCCAGGTTTGAGCAGCAGGGTGTTGGCCACGAGGCCACTGGCAGAGCTGCCTAGCAGGACACTGGTCCCCATGCCCCACCCTCTGCCAGCTTCTCCAACTTCATCCAAATTAGTCAAAGCAAGACGTTGGGGGATGCTGAAGCGTGGGGAAAAGCTCACTTCTGAGTATCAGGAGGCTTCTGTTGGGTTTTACTTCCTGGCTACTGTCTCCATGATAAATTTCCTTGGGGGATGGTGACACTGAGAATCCTTTGATTCACAACCAATTTAGTTGGTGAATCTCACCAAACATGGAGAAATGAATCAGAGAGCCCCTGAACGCTCTCTGCAGCTCTGAGAGGGACTGTGGGCTGGGGAGCAGGCGTGTCAGCTCTCGTGTGTTGTGTCCTAAAAGTCTAGAGAGTGATTTTCCTGCTAGCTGCCTGGGGAGTGCTCGTTTCTGACAGTAAACAGCTCGTGCCATAGTTCTGTGTTTCCCACCTCCTCGGGAAGCAGTCTGGGGATTCGTGGCCCAGCAGAAGGTTCCTAACCAAAAGGCAGGGGGCACGTACTGCTGTAGCAGTTGTCTTTGGCACAGACCTCTGCCAGGGAGATCTGTTTGCAGCGAGAGCTCCCGCCCTTGCAGGCGAGTGCCCGGGGGTGTCAGTGGGTGCCTGGAGCCACCTTCACACCGTCCGCCCCGCAGCTGCGACCTCTCCTCACAGCTTCTAAAATTCCTCTCACCAGGAGGGTTGTTTCCTCATTACTGACACCTCCTGGGACGGGCAGATGCACCGACCACTTAGGGAGCCTTTGTGCATGACTCTAAGCTTTTGTGCATAACTAAATCAGAGGTGTTAAAACTGGCCCTGGGTAATTTATAGGCTGCAGGGGGGACTCGGCCCCCTCGGCCCGGCGTGCTGGAGCATTAGCTCTGCTGTCAGCTCAATTGTCAGCCAGATGCCAGAGGAGGTGGAGTGGATGCTCCTTGGGTCACAGCTCTCTGCATTCTTGATCACGAGTCAGCAGAGTCATGAACCCTAAGACAACTGTTGTGATTCTTAGGCCCTGAAGCACTCAGCAGGTCCATTAAAATGGTGTCAGGCAGATGTGTGCACAAATACACACACACACACACACACACGTGCACTCCAGATGATGGGGGAATCCCAGAGTCCCAGCGTGGAAGGGACCTCTGGAGATCATCTCATCCACCCCCCTGCTCCAGCAGCTCCCCCACAGCAGGGGGCCCCGGGTCACAGCCAGGCAGGTTTGGGATCTCTCCAGAGCAGGAGACTCCACAGCCTCTCTGGGCAGCTGCTCCAGGCTCTGCACCCTCCCCCCAAAGAAGTTTCTCCTCCTGCTCAGGTGACACCTCCTGGGTTCCAGTTGGTGCCCGTTGCCCCTTGTCCTGTCCCGGGGCACCACTGACCAGAGTCTGGCCCCAGCCTCTTGCCCCCCGGGGCCCTTTAGCTCTTGCTCAGCATTGATCAGATCCCCTCTGAGGCTTCTCCTCTCCAGCTGAACAGCCCCAGGGCTCTCAGCCTGTCCTGGCACAGAGATGCTCCAGCCCCTCAGCAGCTTCACAGCCTCTGCTGGACCCTCTCCAGCAGCTCCTTGTCTCTCTTGAACTGGGGCGCCCAGAATGGACCCAGTACTCCAGAGGTGGCCTCAGTAGGGCAGAGTAGAGGGGGAGGAACCTCCCTGGATCTGCTGGTCACACTCAAGTTCTTAATACATCCCAGAACACCATTGGTCTTCTTGGCCACTCAGGCACATGGCTGGCTCACAGTTATTCCTGTGAATGGTAGAGGAGAAGACAGACCCAGAGAAGAGGTATTTTTGTCTGGATGAAATACCAGTCTGTGATTTCTACCTAAAGGGTGTAGAGGTCTTGATAGCAGGGGAGAATTTTGGCCTTTTACTCTAAGGGTTTCAGTGGCAGGGATGCTGGTAATGCTTCCCACTTGTGTAATGCTGCCTTGTTGGTTCAGATGAGCACACTGTCTTCCTTCATTCTTTCTTCTCTGCCCTCCTGCTGGCTCCATACAAGGGTGCCCTATCATGCTGGGCACAAAGTTCACTATAGTTTGGCTACTGAAAGAGGCTGCCCTGGGTTAGGGACAGCAAATTGCCAAAATAACTGTGCAGCAAGTCACTCCCAACTGGCATTTAGTGCAGCCAAAATTTTCTGAGTTCACTGTCTCCTGGCTATTTGTCCTCCCAGACTTCATTCCTGACCTTAGAGAAGACCTCTGAATTTGAGTGGCAGAAAACTGTGTCACCCAGCTCCCTTTATAAAATAAATAGATCTGTGTTAGCTCTGTCAGACACTTGACTTGTTACTCCAACTAGGAGGCTGTGTTAGCCAGATCTGATGGTTTAAAATCTCCTGATAGTCCTCTGGATGGGCAGATATTTCCACTTGTCCTTCTGTCACCTTGTCCTCTTTGCTATTTACCCTTGTAAGGTGTCATTTTTTCCCCATCTTTCTTTTGCTGGGCAGAACAAATTAACCTTTTTCACTCTTTTTTAATGCAGCTTGTCCTCCACCACCTTGAGCAGCCCATGATGCCACCTCCAGACATCTTTCCTACCTGAGCAAATTGTTCTTGAGTGAGGACAGAGTGCAGCAGTTTAAATTTCTGGTGGAGGCCTCAAAAATTGTCATTGATACCTGGCACTGATGTTTGTCTCACAGTAATACTTCATCACTTGGAGTTTTCCTTCCATTGTTCTCATGGTCATTTCCATTTCTGTGTTCTCTGTTCTCAAACCAGCTTTGTCATCACCATTGTTGCTGTCATTATTGTTTCAAACTGAGGCTTCACTCATTCTCACCCTCTCAACACTGCAGAGCAAACCCAGTTCATCTTCCTTTTTTATCTGGATTTTTTTCTCTGTTTATTTTAAAGAATTTGTACTGTCTAACCAGGCTGATATTTTACCATGTCATGTTTACTGATTAAAATCATCACAATCATTCTATTTGCTCTAATTGCTATCCCAACAAATTTCTTTAGCTTTATTTTCCTTCCTTCTCCATCCTTTTGCCCACTGGTGCCTTCATCTTTATTTTTTTTTCCTCTTCAAAACCAGAAGAAGTGGATTAGGGCTGTATCCAGTAACATTTTTAATATCAAGGATGGAGTTACAACCTCTCTGAGCTGTTGTCCTAGTGTTTGACCACTCTCATGGGATTTGTCTTCCTTAACATCTAGTTGGAGCTGCTCTTGTTGTACTTTATGTCTGAGTTTGGCTTTGCCTTCTCTATAAGCCACCCCAAATGGCAGGAGACTGAAATCCCCTCCTTCCTCCTGCCCCATCCTTTCTTCCACAGAATGGGTTGGGTCAGAAGGGAGGTTAAAGATCATCTAGTTCTGTCCCTGCAGTGAGCAGGGGACACCTTCCACTAGATCAGGTTGCTCCAATTCCCATCCATCCTTACCTTGAACTCTTCCAGGGAGGAGAACAACCTCTCTGGGTAACCTGTTCCTGTGCCTCACCACCCTCACAGAGAACAATTTATTCCTAATATCTAGTCTGAGTCTCCTCTCTTCCAGTTTAAAACCATTACCCCTCATCCTATCACTGCACTCCCTGATGAAAAGTCTGTCCCCATGTTTCCCGTGGGCCCCCTTGAAGTCTTCCCAGAACCTTCTCCCCTCAGCTGCCCCAGCCCAACTCTCTCCTGCTGGGCTCCCAGCAGAGGGGTTCCCCCCTCGGGGCATTGCTGGGGCTCCTCTGGCCCCGCTCCAGCAGCTCCCTGGCTCTGCTGTGCTGAGGACTCCAGAGCTGCCCCAGCACTGCAGGGGGGTCTCCCCAGAGGGGGCAGAGGGGCAGGATCCCCTCCCTGCCCTGTGCCCACACTGCTGGGGGGGCAGCCCAGGCTGGGGGGGCTCCTGGCCAGCTCCTCACCCCCAGCACCCCCAGGGCCTTCTCCTCAGGCTGCTCCCCAGCCCTGCACCCCAGCCTGGGCTGGTACTTGTGGTTGCTCTGACCCAGGTACAGGACCTTGCACTTGGCCTGGTTGAGCCTCATGGACCTACCTCTTAATCCTGCCAAGGTCCCCCTGGATGGATCCCTTCCCTCCAGCAGGTCACCTCACCACACAGCTTGGTGTCCTCAGCAAGCTCGCTGAGGGTGCCCCTGACTCCACTGACCCTGTTGCTGACTAAGATGTTGAACAGCACTGTCCCAACACCAGCTCCTGAGGAACACAACTTGTCACACATCTCCACGTGGATGTCAAAGCCCTTGGCCACAACTGAGTGCAGCCATCCAGCCAGTTCCTTATCCACTGAGGGCTCCATCCTTCAGCTCTTTGTCTTTCCAATGTAGAGACAAGGATGTCATGGGGGACAGTGCCACATGCTTTGCACAAGTCCTTTTCTTCAAAGCTGCCTCTGAGTCAGTCAGCTCTGAGCCTGCCCTGCTTCATGGGCTTATTCTGGCCCAGGTTCAGGACTTTGTATTTGCCTTCAGTGAACTTCAGGAGGTTTCTGTTAGCCCAGTTCTTCAGCCTGTTCAGGTCACTCTGAATAGGATGCTCTGCTCTTCAGCATATTGACTGTACCCTGCCTGGATTCTGAGTTTAGGATATGAGAAGGGAGGACAGAAGAATGTCCCCACATAGATTTGTGTCACTGCACTCAACTTGCACTTCCCACAGCTGCTGTCAGGATCTGAGCTCAGGATCCCAGCCTGCTGTGTTTGGCTAGGAGGCCTGACCCTTATACCTTTCTTTTCACTGCTTTCGAATCCCAGACTCTGTCCGAAGGAGAACTATGAGACTTTCTCTGTGGGCCCTTCCTGAGACCTCTTTACAGTTTGAGGCCTGAACCTTATGCCTTTCTTTTCACTGCTTTTGAACCCCAGACTCTGTCCCAAGGAGAACTATGAGACTTTCTCTGTGAGGCCCTTCCTGAGACCTCTTTACAGTTTTCACACCCTCTGCAATGTTGTATTTGTCCTTCCTGTCTCAGCTGCTGTTTGGTAGCACCGTCACAACTGCCTCCCAGTGGGGCTTCATGGCTAGAGCACCTTATGCCTTTCTTTTCACTGCTTTTGAACCCCAGACTCTGTCCCAAGGAGAACTATGAGACTTTCTCTGTGAGGCCCTTCCTGAGACCTCTTTACAGTTTTCACACCCTCTGCAATGTTGTATTTGTCCTTCCTGTCTCAGCTGCTGTTTGGTAGCACCGTCACAACTGCCTCCCAGTGGGGCTTCATGGCTAGAGCCCCCAATCTCTGCTTCCATCCCAAGGGCAGTAGATCCTGTGGGGCTGTCCTGCAAGGGAAGATCCTCGTGTCTCCAGCAGGAAAGGGCTGAGCCATGTCCTCCTGTGTCAGTGGCTTTTCTGTCCATTCCCCAGCTTGCCATTCCTGAGATCTGGTTTTAATTATGTAGTAGAATATCTGCAGAGAGAAGATGCTGCTACAACGAGCACCCTGGAGAAGGAGCTGGGGTCCTTTAGGCAAGGACACAGACACCACGGTGGATGCCAGGTTGAAGATGAGCCAACGGTGTGTGCTCTTCAGAAAGCTGCCTGCATTCTGGGCTAAACTGGGTGGGTGGCCTTCAGAGCCAAGGGTGGTCACAGAAATGACAGGGTGAAGTGCTGTGGGTTAAACCCCAGCCCTGAATGAGGGTTGGCATAAGGATGATGTCCACAACCAAGCAAGGAAAACTTTCCTGATTTGTTTTCACCCAGGATCTGGCCAGCCTTGGGTGGGAACCAACTGGGAGATCAACACCAGCTGCCTTCAGCATTAACATCTTGTCCTGCCACCAGGTTAACAGCATGAAACCTGGCTCTGCCTGCAGTGGTGTTGGAGAAGCTTAGCAACATAGTGGATGGACTCTGTAGGGTTTCCAGTTATTGGGAGGGCTCCCTGACTGTCCACTGCAGGTAGAGTTTCCAGTGATAGTGGGGCATGATCAAGATCAGGACAAAAGAAGGGTTATGTATGTGATGAGGCTTTCCCTTGGCAGCTGCTAAATGGTTGGAGTTGCCCTGATGACTTGGCTTACTCCTTCTCCCATGGCCTGGTTTCAGACTTGGCTGGCCCCTTTCTTTATTCTATTTTTTACATACTGTGAGTGAATGCATTGATCTGTTTGTTCCTCTGGTGGGGTCTTTGCTGCATTACATACTGTGAGTGAGTGCATTGATCTGTTTGTTCCTCTGGTGGGTAACCATCTCATATCATTCCTATATACTTTGGAATGGGATGGTGAAGTCTTTCCTATATGTATACTGCTAATGTTACTGGGGCAAGCAGTCAGCAATAGATGGGGCCAACCACTTCTTGATGGTGCCAAATCCCAACAGGAAATGGCTGCAAGTTGCAGCTCAGGAGGGTCAGGTTGTGTGCCCAGAAAGGAACTCTCACGGAGTGCATTGATCTGTTTGTTCCTCTGGTGGGTAACCATCTCTTGTCTTTCCTATATGTATACTGCTAATGTTCTTGTCCTTCCTACTGGGGCAAGCAGTCAGCAAAAGATGGGGCCAACCACTTCTTGATGGTGCCAAATCCCAACAGGAAATGGCTGCAAGTTGCAGCTCAGGAGGTTCAGGTTGTGTGCCCAGAAAGGACTTCTCCAGGAAGCAGATGGGGAAAGATCATCAGGGAGGAGGAACCCTCTTTCTTTGGGGCTGTATGGAGTAGTTGTTATGACCCGGTGGAAAAGCCATGGTTGCTCCACTCTGGTGTTGAAGATAGTCCTGCCCTGGGTGGGAGGTTGGACTGGAGACCTCCAGAGCCCCCTGTCACTGCCACCTCTGTGACTGAGTGACCATCAGTGACCACGAGTGACCCAGCTGCAGCTCTCTTTCAGCTGCCAGGTGAGGTGGTTTCTGGGTTCACCAGGGCTTTGCTTGTACCTGGGTCGTGTGTGAGTGCTGTGACCTTGGGTCTCTGGAAACATCGCTTAAGACAACACGACGTGGCAAGCAAAACCTTTTAAATGAGTACAGCAGGGAGCACTGCAGGCCTCAGATGCTCTGTAGCCTCTCACAGCTTCTGTGCCACCTTCTGATCAGGTCAGTGGGACTGTCTGTGTGGGACCTGGAGGTGATTTGCCTGATACACCCTATAGCTGGGTGCTGAAGAACATTTCCTGGGTGACACCTCGAAGGAACTGCTGTAACTACACACGTTTGAAAGAGGCCTCAGTTCATTAAGACTTGTAAAGGTAAACTGGGACCATCCTTCCCCTTTCACTCTGCCTGAGCTCAGAGATCAGCTGACATAGTTAAGCTGACAGTCATTAGATTTATATGGCCTTTGCCTCTATCATTCTGTCGTCCTGTCTGATCCAGCAATTTGGATCTGTTGACCTTTGTGGCATGTGGCAAGGCCAGTGTATCTTGGCTTCTGCCTCAGACGGCTGTGGCTTGTTGTTTAAGGAAGTTTATTTCTCAAGGAGATGGTCATAAGTCAGCAATGCACATTTCTATTTTTGCTGGCATACCTAGAGAGTCAGGAAGGAGGCCAGAGCCCCGCCAGGCAAGACAAACTGCAGATCTCAATGTTCTTATCAATGAGGTGCAAGTTCATAAGCTCCAAAGATACAAATTGTGCAACATGATAAATGGAGAGGACAGGGAAAAGAAAGGCACCTGGAGTATGAGATATCTACCCATTATCTTCTACATGGCTAGGAAAATACTACACCAGGAAGAAAAATCACTGTAGATGTGTGGGACAGAGAACTAAAATTATACTTTGAAAGATGGGCATGTCTTAATAAACACAAAGCCCCAAAATTTAGTCTTCATATTCCTGCAGAAGGTGAGATGCAACAGTTAATGGTTTGCTTGATTGCTCCCTGCTTTTTAAAGCTCTTCAGAGTTTTTCTCTGTATCTTTCTGGGCCGTTAGGAGTCTTGTTCTCTCCACTGGCTTGACCCCAGAGCATCAGACAGCTCTGAACCGTCTGGGACTTTCAATCTGTCACTCAAATTGATTGACAAGGACGTGCTGGACTTCGTGGAGGCCCAAACTGCAAGCGACTGGCTGGCCATTCAGTTTGCCTCGGAGCAGCTCTAAGTGCAGGGTTAACCAGGGCCTTTGCGTGGGTCTGGTTTCCTCCTGATCAGCTCCTGGCACTGGCATTGTCTGCCCCAGCCACCCTTCCCAGAAGACTGTCCTCCCTCATCCATCACCCGCTCTGACACAGGAGCTGCCTCTGACACCCACTCCTTCTTCCCTCCCTCCTCCTCGTCTGGCCGTGACGTATCAGCCCCCTGACATTCTCCTGCCTCTTTCACTGCTCCATCCCTCCACCCCTCTGCCTTGAAAAGTGACCTGCTGACAACGTCCCTCTCCCCTGCCACCAGGCAGGAGCCTGCCTGTCTGCAGCAGGCAGAACGTGCTCCGTGGTGGAAAATACACACTGTGTGTTACCAGAGGCAATACATAAAAAATAGCTCCTGGAAACTGTGGGAGACCAGGCTGTAAACTGGCCTGCAAGGTACTGTATCATCATCCAGGTCCTGTTCAGAGGCTCTGTCTTTACCAGGAAGTTGCAAAATGTCTTTGTAGGGAATGATCATAGACTCATGGAATGGTTCTGGTTGGAGGAGACATTTAAGAGCATTGAGTCCAATGGTTAACCCAGCTCTGCCAGGTCCCTACTGCCCCGTGTCCCTCACCCCACATCTCCACAGCTTGGAAACCCCTCCAGGGGTGGGGACTCCACCACTGCCCTGGGCAGCCTGGCACAGCCCTGGGCAACCCTCCAGGGCAAGAAATTGTTCCTAATACCCAGCTAAACCTCCCCTGGCACAGTGTTGGAACAACAGAACTCAGTGTGAGATGCTAATGGAGGGGAAGGTGATTTTAGGTAAAAATAAAAAGTTTTCCTTCACTCAGACTCATATATGCATGTACCCACAAGGAGAAAGGTGCCTATATCCAGTGGTCTTCCCAGCATGTGGGCACCAAGACGTGTATATCCAGGTGATCCCAGTGATGTCCTGGAAGGCTCCAGGTTCTCAGCACCTCTTAGTCAGGTCTGGACACTTCAAACTGAAATGACCTGGATAATGAGCAAGGTAGATGTGTCTGCTCGCTGCAGGTGCTTTGGACTAGTTTATCTTTAAAGGTTCCTTCCAAACCAAAATATTCTGTGATTCTGTGATGGTTCTATGAAGTTTTGTGTCTTCAGGAGCCTTGATGTCTGGGCAGTGACTTCATCACCCAGCACTGCCAGGGCCAGGCCCCATGGCAGTCTGATCATCATCCTTTGGTGCTCTTCACTGGGCATCTGTAGTTCTGCACTGGTCCCATCTTTGTGTCCTGGTCTGAGTCAAACCAGAACTGATTCTGTCCAGTGATTTTATTTCCAGCTCAGTCTCTTCCAAGTCCCTGCACTGTCTGAAGTTAAAGGCAGATTTTCACAGGCAGTCTCTGCCTCTGGCAGTGCCCAAGCTCCATGGTCAGTGTCCCTCCCCAGGGCTGGGCTGTGCAGAAAGGCTCCTGTGCAGACCCAGGTCACTGCTGAGTCCTGTGCCCCACGCTGGGGTGCAGAAAGTAGAAGGTTGCACATGCAGGGAGGAGAGGAGGGGACAGGTGACCCTAAACTGACCAGTGAGGGATCCCATCCCATGTATGTTCATGTTCATCCCATGTTCAGTATAATGCTGAGGGTTCACGAGGCTCAAGCCTCTTCTTCAATGGCCAACGTCCAAGGAGCACTCTGTCCATTCTGCTTTTGATCCCATTCTGTGGTGATTCCCTAATCCAGTGAATTCCCTAGTCCTGTTCCATAATCCAGCTCCTGAATCTGGTTCCTGTCTACCACTGAGTCCAGCCTGGGACTTCCCCAGTGCCTGCCCCACAGGTCTGTCACTGCTCGTCATGGTGGTGCCATGGCCCTCAGGAGGGCTGGGTTCAATATTGGTGTTGTATTATATTCATATATATTTCATTTTATTATGATTTTAATTAAAGCTGGTTGTTTTCTTTTCTAATCCCTAAGTCTCTCTCCCTTATTCCCTTTCTCTTCACCTTTGGGAAGGGAGAGGGGCTAACAGTGAGCATCCATCATTCATCTAGTGGTCAGATGTGACCCCCTGGGTCAGTGAAATACCCTGCAGAAGAAACATTGATGTGAGAAGCAAGACAGTAGTTGCACCTCCAGGGATGAGCCTGAATGAAGATGATAGTGCTTGAGGGAGGAAATGCCACAGGAAGCAAATTAAACTCCTTGTGAAAAGTCTTGCAGTGTTTTTTAGAGGTTGAGACAGTGGGATTGCATGGATCTGTGCTAGAGATACAGAGAGCGTGGAAGGGAGCAACATCTTGGCTTGGACATCTCAGAACAACAGAAACACCCAACAAAAATGGACTTTCCTCTTTAGTTCCAGAGCAGTGAATGGCACATTCATGAAATGGTTCCATTTTTCCTGTCGTGTGCTGGGACATGAGAGGAGAGGGAGGTAGATCTCTCTGTACTTTGTCTGCCTCTCCAGTGCCTGTTCTGCTTGCTCCCTGCCCCTTCCCATGGCTCTGCTCCCCTCATTCCCTTTAGTCATGAATATGGGAGGCACATGGGGCAGGGGAGTGCAGCTCAGGGCACAGACATGCAGAGGAGACAGAGAGGTCACCTGGGCCTGGGGATCAGCAGGAGAGCAGAACCACCCATAGAAGCAGGAGGATTTAGGGAAGGCAAGGTGGAGGGGGAACCTTAAATTTGAAGGATGATGCCACGAGCCCCTGTTGGGTGCAGGGCTTGGGTGAGCTGGTGTGTCACAGAAATTAAATTCTGAAATCCAGGGACAGGGTGTGAGGTCACTCATCAGCCTTAATTACCCTGAGCAACCTCACATAGGACCCCTTCCACACCCTCTGCCCACGGCCCAGGAGCTCTGTTTAAACTCAGGCCTGGTCCTTCCTCCCCTTCCTGCGCTTGGCTGTACTTGCACTGGTTTTTAGGCTGGTTCTGAACTCTTGTTTGCATTTTCCAGGTTGACCTTGGACCTGACTGTTTACCTTGCCTTTGAGGATGATGATGAAACCATCACCTCTGTGCTCACCACACCGGGTGCTGGGTGAGGACACCTGGTCAGGAAGGTCCCTGCCTCTGCTGGGGCTGCCCCTTCCCTCAGGGAACAGCCCAGCCCTTCCTGCTAGCCAACGTCCAGCTCCTACAGGCACTTCCCTGGGAAGGTTCCTGACCTGCCCCAGGACTGGCAGTGAGCAGTAAAGTCTGTCACACCTTTGGGTCCTCATCGTGTGGGACAGTGTGTGAGGGGACTGGCTGCCATGGGGTGTTTGGGGGGCACAAAGCTTAGCTGCCTTCATGATGGGGTAAGAGCCCTCACAAGGCCATCAAGAACCCTGCAACTGTCAGCCAAGACAGAGGGACAGGGTGATATCAGACCTGCTCTGGGCCCTGACCCAGGAAGGCATTTGTAGGCTGGGCACTTACCGTCTCACTGGTGTCATCTGACCTGCTCTGCTCCCAGGCAGGAGGTCAGGTTACCCAGACAGCCATCAGAGCTCACAAGGGCAGGCTCCTCTCTTGGTGGTTCTGGGTCAGGTGAGCTCCACTCAATCTCCTTTGACACGTACTCATTCCATTAGAAGGAGGATGGAAGAGGTGAATCAGAAGCCCAGTTTGGTTGTCCCTGCTGCATAGGTTTTGAACCCATCTACTATTTTATTTGTCTGTGACTGAATACCTGGAGCATTCTCATGCCTCAGTCTGAAGATGCAGTTATTGATCCTGTGGATGTGGGTGGCTGAGGGGTGGGGGAAACAGATGTGCTGTAGCTGAAAAAGAAGCTCTGGAGGCAATGGCCCTTGGTTTGTCTTGCAGCTGAACCCCCTGGAAGGCTCTGAGTGCTTTTGGATGCTTCAGTCACTTGTTTTCTCTGCCTCATAGGTGCTTACTGACCCTTTGGGAGAAGGCTGTAGGACAACTAAGAAGGGAGTTTGGCTTTACTCCCTGGGTGGGGGTAATGGAGGGGATCCCCAGCACCTCACCTGGTAGAGTTTCTGTCTTTGAGCTGCACCCTTCACTTCACATCCAGGTGGGAACACTGAGCTCCTGGCTGTTGGGTAGGTCATTCCATGGGCTGGTTCTCCCCAAAATCCAGGTACCTGACATCGGCCTCACTCCCAGTGATCCCTGAAGTCATCCAGCCCTTGAAGGCAGCAGTGAATGGCATGGGCTCAGGTGCCTGTAGGGTCTGTGATGGATCATTCTGGTGGGATGCTTGAGGGATGGCATCAAAACAGGATCAAAACAGGGGTTTGGCCCCTTAGAGAGATGCTCTGCCCCCAGGCTGAGTCCTGGTTTGCTACAGAGCCTGTGCTTTGGGTCTGAAGCAGTGCTGAAGTCCCTCACAGTAGGACACTCTTGCAAAGACCATATCCTGCAGATAAGCTGGCTGGGATGTGACAATTTGCACAACTCTCTCTGGTGTCCTTGCCCACTCCCTTGAGACTCTGTGCTGCTTGAGCATAAAGCTTGAGGAGGGCACGAGGTGGGTTGGATCCTTAATCTGTCACAACAGAGGTTCAGGGTTCTCAGCCTTCATCCACTAGCAGTTAATTCCTGTGTTTTATCCTCATCTGATGTAGGAGTGAGAAGGTTTCTGTGCCCTCAGTACAGCTCCTAACAGACAATTTAATGGCTGGGTTGCAAGCATGAAAGGGGAGAGGGCCAGGGCTGGCTGAGCTGACAGTGTTTTAGGGCAATACTCTCTGGGGGAGTAACAAAATCTACGTCGTAAATAAATACGAAGGGCTTATTTTGGCAAAGAATTTTCATTCCTGACAAATGCAATGTTGAGACAACCAATAACCACTTGCTAATTTGAGATGAAATTAGAATTGGAATCTGACATCCTCAGGTCAGTAGCATTTGGTGGGTTTCCAGTAGAGTCCTCTCGTGTGTCTGATAGGAAATAATCTTTCTGAGGGCTGTCAAAGGGAAGGGAATACCCCAGCTTGCAA
This sequence comes from Merops nubicus, assembly GCF_000691845.1. Classification (NCBI taxonomy): domain Eukaryota; kingdom Metazoa; phylum Chordata; class Aves; order Coraciiformes; family Meropidae; genus Merops; species Merops nubicus. Next base: position 17,314 of record NW_008590031.1, read on the forward strand.
ACCACTGAAGTGGGTTATAGGAAAGGGTGTGTCAGAGGATAAGTAAAGCACCTTACAAAGGCTGCCCTTTGGGTTACTGAGGTAGAATAACTGAAATGTATTTTCAAGTCTATCACACTGATTTTAGCATCCCCTGAGTTTTTAGTAGCTCTCTGCTTTTTGAGGCAGAAGGAGTTTTTACTCTTCTACAGAATGGGACCTTCTATACTTTGCTGACTGTAAATATCTATAATGTGTCTAGGTGTGAGTCTTTGGGATGTGTTGCCTGTACTTTATGGCTGGACTCTGTTACAAGAGAGCTGCAGCAGCCTGTGGACAGGCCAAGCTCTCATCCCCAGGAAGGGTGCTTGGCAAGTGAGGGGCAAGGTGGGAGATCCTCAGTAGATTTCAAAGGGCCACTGTGATGTCAAGGGACTGAGAATCTGAACTTAAAAAAAATGGTTAGTCTGAAGCAAGAATTAGGGAACAATGACCTCGTTTGAGTTATCTGATTTCTTGGAAAGTAATTAAAAGCACAGGCAAACCTGCTGTCCTCCTGCCAGCCCATCCCTGTTCCTCTCACTGAGCCTTTACAACACGTTGCTTACACAAATGTGGTGTGTTGGAGGTGGTGTGCTGCAGGGGGGCAACAGGCCCATATCCTGGATGAGGTGGGATGACTTTCAGGTGGTTAGAAGCAGAACGTCTGAAAATGATGCTTCCTTTAGGTTCTTGCCTCTCTGTTGGATGGCACTGGAGTAGGTGGCCTGATTCCAGGCCAGGGGGCATCGCTGGGGCTGTGGGACTTGCCCACCTTTCAGTGCTTGAAGTGCTTCACGTGCAGCCTGTCCCATAGGCACAGTTTCTTCCTTGAAGATGACAAGCTGCTGAACTTCATCCAGCTGCTTTTCAGAAGCACTGGTGTGCTCATGTCTGCCCTCCCCCAGCACTGCATGGGGCTGCCTGACATCATCACCCAAGGTGTGACTATCTCTCTGGTGAGCAATGTGGGCAATGAAAGACCAGAAATGGATTTGGGGGTTGGACTTGGTGATCTCCAGAGGTCCCTTCCAACCCCTAACCTCCTGTGAAATGTCTGCAACCTGCAGGCCAAGAGGTGGGAGCAAGGAGAGCTTGGGGTGGTCCATGGGTGCTCACTACCCTCTGCAAGCTGAGCACACTGTCTGTGAGGCTTTTCATCCCCTGCCTTGGGATCCTTTATTTTGGGACTCTGGCTTGTTTCTCTCAAGATTTAACTCCATCAGCTTTAGGTAATTCTGGATAAATGTCTCCTAGCTGAGGAAGCCTTTACTGACAAGCAGAACCTACTCTGGAGATGCATCTCCTCTCCATTTCCAGCCTCACCTAATGGTTCTTAATCCCTTGCTCATGCTTCTGAGGTACCTTTTATTCCATGGAGGGGGTACAAAGGCAGCAGAGGCTGTTCTCAGCCCTGTCGTTGGGGTGCAGGCTCATTTTTTCAACTTTTCAACTTTTTTTTATTAAGCTTCTCAGCTGCATGATAATAAATTCACATGAGCACTGTGAGCTGGTGCTGTGAAGTGCTCTGGCCAACTCTTATATAATAATAAATTCTATAATAAGTAACTCTTAAAAAAGTTATTTAAAAAAGGAGAATATTTGGACATGGAGATCATCTTTAAATGTGCTTGGCCACTGACTTCTAACTGAAGTTCACTTCATCTGGCCAGTTGGTGACCTTAGTTGTCCTGGAGATTGGTTCCAAACCAATTAATTCCCTTTTAAAACACCCAGAGCCCTTCAGTTGTGTCAAAGTTTTTAATGAGTTGCTGCGAAGAGGAAACACAATCTGCAGAAAAAGCACCACTCCAAGTGACTTGTGAAATGCTGAAGCCTCATGTTCATCTCCAGCTCGTCCAGCACCACCACTGGTATGGACTGAGATAATAATGAATAGGGGGCAGGTGCATTGGGTTCCCATAAGAAAAAAAAAAAAGGCAGCCCTCATCTGGATGTCTCGCAGGCTAACAGCCTTGTGACAGGCTGCACCTACCCGAGGGAGAGGGCAAGAGGCAGACTGAGGGTGAGAGGAGGGGAGGCAGCAGGCGAGGCAGAGGGAGCAGCTGGGAGGGATCCCGGGAGGCGGCGGGAGCCGATCCCACGCCGCGGGGAGGACTCAGGGCTCCGGCAGCGCTGCAGGAGAGGAGCTCCGGGGGGCACAGCAGGTGAGTGCTCTGACCCTCGTGTTCCTCCTTCGGATAAGGGGCTGTTTGCTGGGAGCTGAGAGGTGTTTGAGCTCCTTGGGTCGCTGCCCTTCCCAAGGCAGCAGGGTGACCCACGGGGAGCCACAGACCCTGCTGGTTCCACGCCTGCAGAGCTGGGGGTGCTGGGAGCCTTTTGCAGGGCTCCTGGGGCCAGCAGGGTGAAAGGGGGAGATGTCCTCACTTTCCATCTGGATTATTTCTAGTTTAGCTACTTCTCCAATGGAGACGTGCATAATTTTCTGGCTCTGAAGGACACATTTTATATCTTGATATTTCCTGCATATGGATTTCATCGCTATTGCTGGATAAGGAGGGGGTCTGGGAGAGGACAGCCTTTGGAAGGAATGGGATGGCATTCCCAGCGACGGGACCCCTCTGGCACCTTTGTAAGTGCCCGATCTTAACTTGTGCAGGCACAGGTCAGGCAGGGCAGCACTAGGACAAGGTTGAAAATAACATTCCGGCGTCCCACAAAGAGAGCGGGAAGGTGGCACGTGCTGCGGCCTCGTGGAGTTTCAGGGGGGTTCTCTTGCCATTTGTTTCAGTGTCAAACTTCCTGGCAGATTAGAGCATGAAATATTAAAATAGCTCGTCATGCCAGGACTGCTCTTTTTTCATCTGTTGCCACTGGCAGGTTGGGGAAACAAATAAATCAGAACTGGGGGATTTGTGTGCTCTAGTTTGAAGCAGGGGGGGAGGAAAAAGACAAAAAGCCTCAGAACTTGAATCCCTGCTGGCATCTGAGTGGCACCATTTTCTTCTTTCTGCTGCGTGCAGTGAACTCTGTTAACCCTCTGCGTGCCCATGGGGTGGTGTATGCAAAGTGCTTCAAACATACACGGTTAATTTTAGCTGCAGCAGGAGACATTTGGCAAAGGCCAACAGCCATATAGGGCCAAATGAGAGTGGTGCTGGTGTGCCTCACCCTCTGCTTCCATTAGAGCACACGAGGGATTAAAATGGTGTTTTCTTCCATGTCTCAAGGGGGGTTGAAAAGCACTGCTGGGGTGATATGTCTGTTGGTACGTTGATGTTTCATTGTGTCTTGTGTGAGTCCCTCTTAAACATCTGTTGCCTGCTGGTTTGTTTTTCCACATGGAAAGTAAACTCTAACCCTGGCCAGCCCAGGCGTTGGGGGATTCAAGAACAATGGTCAGGAGAGGAGCTACCCCAAGAGGAAAGGAGGAATGTCAGGTTTATAGACAAACCCCTCTGGTCAGTCAGGATGCAAACGGATCCAATCAGGCCTGAACAAGGGAACAGAAGGAATTCTGTACGCTCTGGGAAGGAGGGAGCTGATCTGCAGGGTGAAAGCAGAGCACTGCTGCTTCTTGAACTTGTTACCCTGATTCTAATCTTTTCCTTCTGTTGAGTTCCATCCCTGTGTGTGAAAATCCAGCTAACTGCAGTGGGTCTAATCATAACTGTGTGAACAGTGATGACAGATCTCAGCTTGCTGGTGACCAATGGGCATACTGGCATCCTGGGTGTGGGAGGTGAAATAACCAAGGCTCCAAGACTTAAGATAGTCCCTTAAAATTCTTCTGGGGTGTAAAACTTGGATGGTCTGGCATTGAGGGACTGGGTGGATTTTCACCATCCTCTACTGAAATCAGAGGGAGCTGCAAGTCCTCAATATTTGGTACATCATATTTATTTAAGATCAAATACTACTAGTCCAGAGGACTCATCTGAGGCACCTTCATCCTGGTGCAGCGTGTCCTTCTGATATAAACAATGTGCTGTTCTGACCCATCTGATCTGTGGCCTGATCTGAACAGCAGAATATCCCTTACACACGACCAGCAAGATCAGCACTGTCAGACTCATAACATGTTGGGTGCTTGTAGGGCTGCAGGTAATGGATTTTCTTCAGGTAATGGATTTTCTTCACTGAATTTGGACCTTTATTTCATTTTCCATGCCCTTGTTCACCTTTAGATAGATGCAATTTTTTTTTTTTCTTATGTAGTGCTGGGGTTCTCATTGCTGCTCTGGCAGAGCTGACTTTGAACATGACTCTTCATATCTCTGAATATTTTTGCCCAAAAGCCTCCCTGATATCACCTTGACCTTCATTCTGCAGAATGACAGACACCCATTCTGCAGAGCCACAGTGGGGCTTGGCCAAGTGACTCAAGGTTGGGTCTAGCTTTTGGTCTTTGTCATCTCTCATGAGCTGGAAAATCTGGTCAGCCTTTTGGACCTACCAGGTCTTGGTGTCTTCCCTTCTTGCTCTGAGCCCAGCGGTGGGTACCAAGTGTCTCTAGGAAGAGTTGTGCCAGTTGGAACCACTCAGAACTTCACAGTGATACACCAAAGCAAGAGGGAACTAGAGGGAAAACAGAAGATTGAAAGAGTCTCGTTTCCAGATAAAAGATACTTTTCAATTCACTCCTGAAATAACTGTCCTGCAGCTGTTGCCTCTTGACACTTCTTCACTGCCCTTCATTAGAGGAATGAACTTGCTTCCAGGGAAAAACGTGTCCCCTGTGCAGGGAAAGCAGTGACCGCTGCTGAATGCACCAGGCTCCCTGCTGACATTTTGCAGGTTTTCAGTGGTATGTGGTAGCTTATCCACTGGCATGCAGGGGTTAACAGGACTTTTGGGTGGGCGGGTGAAAAATAAGCTGTGAAATGGAAGAAGGTCAGTCTCTTGGAGGAGTTTCCTCTGTCACAGATGGTTTTAAGTTATCAATCCTCTGTAGGAGAGGTCTCCATTCCTTCCCCCGCAAGAAAACTGTAAAAGCAGGGCTGGGCATAAGGCAAGAGCCCTGTCAGGTCTGCACTGGGTGGCCCAGGCAGATCTGTGGCTCACCTGGTACTAGCTGGACCCAACTGTCCAATTAGGAGTCCTCTAATTAGGATTCCTCAGTCATTCAGGCAGACCCTGACGGCTAAATGCGTTTTGAGGCTCTCTTCAGCAGAGCACTTTCCAGAGGGGAGCAAATCTCTGGGTAGCTCAGGTCCTGTGGTCAGGCTGACTCTGCTGAGTGGAGAACTCCTGCTGCTGTTGATGAGAGCTGAATTTGGGGTTAGCAGAAGCTGATAGATGCTTCCTCTGGGAGCATTTCCATGGCTTACAAGTGTTACTGTCTTTAGAGACCTGTGTAGCAACTGGGTTTGTTAAAGGTACTTAATGTTAAGGCTACAGCATCCCATCAACAGAGTGACATAGCTGCTGCCTGGTCGGTGAGACTGAAGTCCATGGAAGCATCCTTGGGATGACCATTGGCCAAAACAGGTGGGGGAAGGAGCTCTGGGAAACCCACTAGGGCACTGCTAGAAAACAGTGCTCGCTGCTGAGTGAGAGAATTTTCCAGCAGCAGATGGGAAGTCCTTGTGTGTTGTTTCTTGGCTTGCTAACTTTCCAGCTGTTTATATTTGGCTTTGGAATTACTTCTGCTTTCATGTCACTGCAGATGTAACAAAGGGTTGTAGAACTGAATGACCTTAGCCCAAACATCAGTCTGAACAATCACATTTACATCTACTGACCTTGTTTTCTTATGAACTGGGGAAGTAGGAATATTGTCACCAGCAGTGCCTGTCAAAAAGAAGGAAGAAAATGACTTGAGAATTTCATGTTCAGATTTATATTTTAAATTGTGGATTAGAATGGTGATCCCCAGCCCTACGAAGGATGAGGTTTTGATATCTGGATCATGCTGATGGATCATACTGGTACCACCCATGTCCTTCCCACTGAGAGATGAGTTGAAGTGGTGCCCTTCATGGCCCTTCTGTCTCCATCCTATCTAACATCAGTCTCAGCCCCAGGACCAAGTTTTTGCTCTTTGTTCACCTCCCCGCTAACCACAGATTTTCAAACTCTAATCTCCTGATGGGAAACCAGAGGAAAACCTTGTTCTGTTCTGGCAGCCCAGGCATCCCATGAACCGTGGCCACCACGACAAAAATGCCTCCATTGCCAACGTGTGGAGCCAGCTCTTCATCTCAGGGTTGAGCAGAGGGATGGAATGGGAATACATGGCACACAATGGAGAGGAAAGAAAGATCATGTGCCCTCAGCCAGGAGTGAAGGGAAGCAGACTGCCAGACTGCCAGACTTTGTTGCCTGCAGGGAGTTCTGCTGAGAGGAGAAACCATTCGCCCCCAGACTGGCTGTCTCTGTCAACATCAGGAATTCCATGGAGGTGTCTTTGCTTCCGAATGAGCTCAGTCCATCTGAGCTTTCTGGGTAGAGGCAGGAAGGTTTACTAGTTACAAGGGTTGACTGGAAGCAAAAGATTTTGGGGCACAATATGCTGCACTCACACTCCTAGGGTAAACCTGTCCCTGGAGATGAGGGGCCTTGTTGCTGCTCAGGGGAACAGGGATCAGCCCGTGGCTGTGCTGGAAGGAAAGATGCAGACTGAGATCTCTGTTGTGGCTGGAGCTGTGAAGCTGCTCTAAGAGGAACCAGATTTCTTTCAGACCACTCAGAATAGCACAGACTGAAAGACTCAGCTGTGAAGGCCAAGCCCAAGCATGGTTGCCCCATACACAAATCCACTGGTTTTACTTCTCTAAGGCACTGAGATCTCCTCATGAATCATGGCTTCTGAGAACCAGTCTACTGGTGTGCCCTACAAAACTTGGATGTACAGCTTGTCCTATCCTTGGCTAAGCCCTTGATCTGCCCAAATGTTTGTCCTTTGAGGCACAAAGTCTTGATCCAACTTGCAGCGTTGCCTTGACGGATGGTGGCATCTGACCAGGCTGGCCCAGCGCCTTGTCTGAGGCTCGCCAAAGGCAGCAGGTTCCACAGCAGCTCCCTGGGTGCTGTGGAGCTGTGGGTGCACAACGAGCGCCCCGCGACCGCGCGGCACGGCGTGGAGACACCCTGGAGAGGCAGGTGCTGACTGAGCTGCTGGGAGGGTGGAGAGCAGGGAGGGGGACGAGAGTTGTCCTTTCTTTTGCTGCTTAGTGACATTTCCAACAGACTAACAAGGGGGCAGCTTCTTCCATGCAGATCACTGGGATCTGTGACCAAGGGACCTGCTGAACAGCTCTGAGGAGCTCCATGGTTTGAGCCAACGGACGGAGCCACCGAGGTCCTGGGAGACACAGCACTGCCTTCAAGCAGGATCATCTCAGAAGGTCCAGCTGTAAGGTAGTGAGTTGGGTCATGTCACCACTGGGACGTGTGTGGAGGTGGCACAGGGCTGGGAGAATGAAGTGTCACCTTCACTGCCATGGTAAATGTTGCTGCAGGTCTGAGAATTGTTGTAGATGTTGTGGGAGGAGAGGTCTCCTGTCGGGCACACGGACTTCCCTGGTTAGATGGCAGGCTGATGGTGACCTGCCCTTGCTGCCCCATGGAGCCAACATGGGGCTTGTGGCAAGGTCTCCTATGGTTTCTAAAGTTTATCTTGGAGGGATTGTTTCTTGGGACAGCAAGTAGGCATATGTTGGGTTTTTCTTCTAGACATTTAGTAAAACTCTGTTGTATTTGCTCTACAATATTTGCTGTAAATTTATTTGATGTATGAATATGATATCTGTGTGATGGAAGAATTTCTGTGTATGTTGTGGACATCAAAAGGAACAGACTGACCCGTTCTTGTGTTGTCACTCCATACCTGCTGCCCCAAACTGACATGAATTCACTGTCTCCTTGACTGCTGTTAGGGCTTAATTGCTTTAATTAATGTAGAAAATATGGATGAGGTGTCTTCTTTGGGCATTTTGAGTCCATGCCACTTTAATAAATAAACAGCTGTAGAGTGTCTGGTGTGTGCACACGTAAATTGTGGACGGCATGAGCAATCACTTATGTTATAGTCATAATCCCTGAGGCAAAGAGAAGATCAAGTCAAGTATAGATTTACTGAAGGGATAAGTCACACAAAATCTGATCCTCCCCACTCTACACAAGACCTCCATTCATCACTGGAGCCCTTGTGACGTTCCCCCTCTGTGACCTGCTCAGAACTTTTCATGAAGTTGCACTTCTGCAGTTGCTGGCCTTCAGTTCTGCGGCTCCAACCAAAGTCTTTGGAGATTTTCCTTTAAAAATCTTCTGAAACGGGACGTCTCAAACTCCAAACATTACTTAAAGTGAACAAATATAAAAGCACACCCATCAAAAAGTGGAAGAGAAATTTTAGATCCTTCTCAATGAGCGTGTGGGTCTCTGGTGTGAAGCACAGCTAGGATTCAAGAGTGAGAACAAAACAATTCGGTGTTTTCTGTAGCACATTTGCTGTGTTGGGATTGTCCTGGGGTTTATGAATTACAGAGAGGAATAGAATGCTGCATCTGTTGTTGGTTAATTTTTCAGGATGATGATCTAAGTCTTCTGCTGTGGTCTGTGCTGATGGGTTTGTACTCCACATTTACTATGTCTGTGGTACATCCCGTGCCTCTGGACCCATCACCTCTCTATGAACCTCTCCCTGCCTGTCACTTCTCTCTGAGTTTGGCTAATTTTGCTCACCAGTCCCTGCCAGCAATTATGTCACGTCTTGTCTGTGTGTCCCACCGTCTGAACCTCGTAAATAACTCCTTGTGACAGCACTAGTACCTCCAAATCGTGTGACTCCCAAATGTTCTGCTTATTCACTGAGCTGATTTATGGCCCTATCTCTAGTGTCCAGTCGGGCTGCAAAAGGGAACGGGCTCTTGCTCTGCCTCATCCAGACAGATTGATGGATAGACAAGATGAAGGGCAGACCTCCCATCCCGCCAGGCGAGCTGGTTTATTTGGGTGGGTTAAAAATATTGTCAGTAGTCAAGGCCTTGCTCCTGCTCTGTGTTCAAAGCCAGAGCAGCTTTGCAGATATCTCCAAAGGGGTTGTCTCAGCAGCTGAAAAGAAGACAGACTTCTGCCTGGGGTGAGAAATCTCCAAGTCTGGGTTACCTGAGCAAGGCTAGTGCCTAACAGTGGGTCCTCAGAGGAGTGAGGCACTCGGAGCAGTAGCCTGGTGTGCAGGGGATGCTGGTCAGCAGCATCTCTCCTAGGGAGGGGTAAGATCTTCTTTTGGCATTTGGCCTTTTGGTATTTGTCTGCCTCTGTTGAATAAATAGCAACCCTGGTGGTCATCTGTGTGTGGACACCTATGTTTCAAGCATCTGTGAGTGGGGATAGGAATTGCACTATGACAGATTTTTTTCTCTTCAAAAACATAATTTCTTTTTCTAGAATTGAAGAGGAGTCAAAGCAAACCCATGGTCATTCATGTAACAAGGGAGTAGGGATTGTAAAAGCAAGCAGGGCAGTGTCTGAATGATGCTGTGCCAGCTGATATTTTATTTTCTGCTGCTCGTTTAATACAGAACACACTAGAAAATGTGATGTGGTTGGATTAATTATGGTGAAGGAATGTTCTCTTGCATATCCTGGCACTGTTATTTCAACTGTGCAATCAATGTGTGGCATTAACATGCTTCTGTCTCACTCTCCAGAAGGCAAAAATTCACAGGAGTTTAAGGACTCACAGCAGCTTATCTTTAATCCAAATGAATTCCTGAAATATTTAAAGTCCTGTAAAATCAGCAGTTTCCACACAGTGCATATTTATTGTGTTGAGGATCACGGTGCTTGTTGCTACCTGTACACATATTGTGAATATTTGTTTATTAAAGGAAAGGTTTTGAGCACAGCCACCTCTCAATAGGTCCTCACCATGGTAATGTGTATCCACAGTCACACTGCACTGCACACAGCTGCCTGGCATGCTGTGGTTGCTAACAGAAGAAAATAACACATTTCCTGATGGTTTTGGCCCATGTTCATGTTTCAGTGTAGGTGCTCATCAATATTGCCTCGTGTGAAGGGAAGGACTCAGGAGTAACAAAGAATAAATGTGAGTGTAGAACAAAAAGAGCTTCAGAGGATAGTGTTACAAGCTGCTGTCAAGTAATCATGTTTGTTGAAAGTTGTAAGCATTAGACATTTCAGCTCCAGGAGTGGTGACATGTTTAGGGAGATACACGACTGCAATAGGGGATTATAATGTTTGCTATTAATACAGTTTGGTACTTCAGAGGACAAATTACATCTGTTAGAAGAGGGTGATCAAGAGACTGAAAATCTCTGCCATTTGCTGTGCCCAGTGCCCTGGAATCCTCTTATTTTTGTGTCAGTTCTGTGTCTTTTCCCTCCCACAAGCTGTTCATTCCCTTCACTGGCAATTTTTATACCATCTCCCAGTGGTTTGCCTAAATAACTACATGATATGCCAAAATCTCAACACAGCACAGCTGGAATACCCAAATGTTCATGTTTTGGTGGACAGGAGCAGAAGTCACCCATGGCAGAGTGAGGAGGTGCTGGAAGGAGAGGACTGGGCTGGCCCATGTATGTCTTCCCATTTCTGCTGTTTCACATCCATTTCCACTGAAGTCAGTGAATAAACTTCCAAGTAATCAATGATTTATGAGATTTGTACAGTGTGCAGAACCCTAAATTAAGATTTCTGTTAAGGACAAGTGTGGAGCTGGTGATTTGTTGGGGAGAGACGTCTCTGTTCCTATTTGCAACTACCAATTAATGGAAAGCCCCAGTTTATCCTGTGGGTTCAGAGCTGGACCCAGAAGTGCTGTGAGTTACACTTTCCTTGGCCTGTCTGTGGGTCATCCAGCACGAATGGGTTTTATTTCCTTGGTTGTCTTTTCCCCTTAGCTGAAATCAGATCTTGCACCCACAGCACAACGCTGAGCTGCACGTGTAACGAGGAGATGTTGGGTCCTACCTGGAGTTTTCCTCAGGTGTCGTGTGGCTGGGTGAACATCTGATGTAAGGAACAGAGTTCAGATCATCCATGTGCTGACAAAGTCCATCTGCCTTTTCAAGCTGTCAAGTTGCATGTTCTTGTGTTGACTGCAGGAGTGCAGAGGGTAAATAGAGACACAGCATTAATCCCACATGGAATCTAATCTAATTGCTCTTTCAAGGCTCCAGTGACTCTATCATTTCTGAGCATCTCTCATATGACAAGGAATCTGCCTTCACTGTTTGCTTGCAAGAGAGTGATGTGTTACATTACACACTGGCCAATTTATAAATAAAGCGAAAGAGACACCTTCAGGAGAAGGTCGTATGAGTGATCTGTAACAATAACTAGTTAATGCCAAGTTCACACTTCACTATTTCCTTCTAAAGTAAATAGTAGCTTATAGTCAGCTTTCAGGTCTGTTGCTAATTTAGACAAGCAGAAGCACATCCTGATCTAAATTAGCTTCATGCCCCAGTTTAGACATCCATCTCTGTGGCTTTCTTCTCAGCAACTGCTCTTGCCATCCATCAGAACTCACCACGTGAATGCCATGTGGTGTAATCTTTGCCTGAAACATGAGAGGAGGTCTTTGGAGGAAATCCAGACGACATGGAAATGGAAGAGGTGAAGAGGGATGCTGTTTGATGTGTACATTTTCCACTTAGCCCTGCTGGCCGTTTTTGTACCTGGTTTGTGTTGGTTCAGAGCAGTGCCATGGTGTGTTTGGGGAGGACATGTCATGATGTGTTCACTGGCAGCCCTTCCTCAGCTTGGCTGCTAGGATGTGGCAGTTGAGGGAAGGCAAACTGCATCATAGAAGTGAGCAGGATTAAGGTCTGTTATTTCCCTTGTGAATTGTAAATAACAAAACTATTGGTCTTTTTCCATAGGAGAATCCATAATCTGTTTGTGCTGACCACAGGCATCTGAGCAGAGCATCATGACAAGCCATCAGGCAGGTGAGAGGACAGACAAGAGAACACTCTCTGGGCTACCCCTGAGAATGAGCCCAACTTGCTTTTCTGGTTTGCCAGGATCTGTCTCTCCCCACCACAAGGAGAGACACCAGTAACAGGCCCATCAGGTTCTGCTGACCTTTGTGATAGTCCTTCCCATGGCACGTTTTGAAGGCTTCTTTGGTGCAGTAGTTGATGTAAAGCATTGTCTACCCAAATCCTTGCTGAACCCACAGGTCAGTGTGGCCCTGGGTTGTGATCTCCCTACAGACTTTCCCACTTGGGCTCCAGCTTTGCAATAAGTCAGCAGAAAATCACAGACCTTAATGCTGCAGCCTTTGGACACACTTACAGCCTGTAGCACTAGAATGGGTGGGTCCTTTATAGTCCCAGGGGAGCTGAGCAGTTACTGATCCACAGTGTGGAAAAGCAGATTGAGATTGTTCTAAAGGACAAACACGTTATCTGATTTTAATGTATTTTTCCTTGCCTTTCTAGTCAAAACCTTCAAGAAATCTTCTATCCCAGGAGTTATTATCACCCCGTTTGTGGATGACATTCCAAAAGGATGCAGTACCCCTGACTTTGAGCGGAAACCTCTCTCTCTGACACTGCAGGAAGGTGAGATTCTTGAGAAACAAAGCCACAGACCTGGAGGATTGAGTCCGTGTCTCACCTATGTGAAACAATCATCATAATTAAATCAAGCTAGTTTCTAAACAGATTTGACTAGACCAGAAAAGAAGTGTTGTGTGGCCAGTGTCTTTGTCATACTGATGAAAGTTGCATCAGTACTAATAGATGTCTCTGCAATTTTCACTAGTGTGTGCAAGATCAAAATCTGGCTCCTGGTGTAGGCAACAAACCCTGGGAATTCTGCAGGGAGCTCTCAAAGTCAGTGTTTTGCAGTGAAAGGTTAAGCACATTGTAAAAGTTGTTTTTTCTTGGTGAACTAACTTGTACTGTGTTAACTGCTTTTTAAAGCAGGATGTGCTCACTGCAGGGGCTATTCAGGCTGTACTTCTTCAAGAAGCAACGTGGGTCTTACACAGAATACAGAGAGTGCAGCAGATGAGCCAAGACCTAAAATCAATGAGCAGCCTTCCAGTAATCTCCCTGCACTTGCAGAGAGTCATAGGTGGTTTGGTTTGGGTTTTTTTTTGGAGTGGGATAGCCTGAGGAGATCGTGTAGCTCCCCTTCCCTCACCAGGCTGGACGGTTTCTAAACCCTGCGTGTCAGTGTTCTCACACATCTGCTGATGTTATGAGCCACTGGGGTTTTGTGAAGGAGCACAGTGGCCTCTAGTGGTACATCCCTCCTCTTCCTCCTTCCTTCCGCCCTCCTCCTCCTCCTCCACCCTCTTTCCACCCTCCTCCACCTCCACTTTCCTTCCACCTTCGTTCCACCCGCAAGTTTCAGGCATGAACCCCCGTGGTGGTCACTCACCCTGTCTACACTTCCCGAGTTATTTCAGTTACAGGCGGTTCCCTGTGGGGCATCCAGGCAAGTCACAGTGGAAACAGAGCTCAGTGTCTGTGCAGATGCACCATGAGTCTCTGATTGTGTCCTCACCTCCTGGTGCTTTCAGTGCATGGATTAGTGATAGTGATGGACTGGCTGTGGACCTGTGTCCTCTAACAGATGGGGAACTGCAGCCAGAATGGCTATAACTTAACAAAGACATAACAGTTGGGACCAGACTTTAGTAAGAAATGGTACTGCAGCCTCAGAAAAAGTTAGAAGATGCCTTTTGATAAGAATCTGTTGGCAAGAGCTCGCTGCATCCAGTGAGTGTTTTGGTGGTGACTGCAGAAGGGCGTGGGAGATGTTACAAGACTTTCTGGAGAGGATTTTAAAGTGTTGGCCACCTGAAGACCAAAACTATTGCAAAAGAAAGATAGTAATTATTTCTGCCCTGAGCTACAGCCCTGGATAACTCATCTCTGCCTCTTTTCTCCTGTGACACTCCCACTACAGGAGTCACTTCTCTGATTTATTGTTTCTTAGTGTTTCCTGTGTCTTTGAGGCCTTTTGGAAGAAAAAGAAAAGGTTTGTACTAGGGAGTGGAGATTTTTTGTGGCCAACTGCAGTATACTGAGGTTCTTAGGGGAGCAGAGGTGAAGGAGGTTACCCCCCCATCCTCTTCTCCCTTCTTTGCCTCTTTGGGTAGCAGAGCCTGGTGTGTTTGGAGCACAAGGGGGTGACAGGCTGGCAGAGAAGGGAGGTCCTGGAGCTGACATGTAGGGAGCACATGGGGAAACACCCTGCCCTGCCTGGGTCCTCCTAGCTGTGGTTCAGTGTGGAGGTTAAGAATGTGTTTTCTTAAGTGCACAGAAGGGATATTTGCTTGTTTCCACCTCCTAATAAATCCAAATTTATCTGAAGGAGAAAGAGACCAGGAGCTGCAGCTACCCACAGGTTAACTCTACTGATGTCTGGTGACAGAGGACTCCAGCTCAGCAAGTCCTTAACTAACATCCTGCCCAGAGTGGTCCTGACAACGGGAATAGTCTGAAAGGCTGGAGGAGCAATGGGGACTCGTAGGGGAATGTGGGTGTGATGAGAACTGATTTGGGCATTTCATGGCTGTGGTACAAGTGGTCCCTACAAGCTGCCAGAAGCAAATCTAGGCTGGACTTCCTATAGCACCATTGAGTTCAGAGGTGATCAGAGGGTGTTGGCAGTCACACCTGGCAGGGTACCACCACATTTTAAAGGCCTTTATGATTGAATACAGGCAAACCCTGACGTTATTGATGTGGGGAAGGTAGCCCAGCATGGATGGGAGCTGATACTCCTTGCTCTTTGGCCCTGCCCAGATATTGAGGGAGTTCAAAATTGGAGCATGATACAAAAAAAATTGCTCACTTGGGTATGAATTTCTCTATCCACATGGCTGTGCAATAAAAACAGGCAGAGACCACGTGGGTCAGTGTGTTTTAAAGTTAGTGTTCAAGAAACCTCTTGGAAACCCAAGGGAGTTAAAGTGGAGATTGCAGCAGATGTCTTACAGTAATTTGGGCATTTCATGCCACTGAAACTGGTAATTTAGGCACCTTTTACAGAGAAATCAAAAAGATTCAATTAGTTTTGAAGAATATTTCTCCCTAAAACAACAGGGATGGCTGACTCAATTGGTAACGTAAGGGGCCTGGCATGGGAATCTACATGTTCAATCCTGTCTAAAGTAACCAATTTCTTGCCTCTTTTCAAAGGGAAAAATGCCATTTTCAGAGCTGTGGTCAAAGGTGTCCCAGCCCCCGAGGTGAAATGGTCACGTATGCAAGGAGGGATGGAGAATCCTGAAAAATATGAAACATTCTTCAACAACGTTACCAATGAATTCATTCTGCAGGTAAAGATCAAATATTTCAGACAGGACTCATGGAACAGAGGGAGCAGTGGCAAGGAAAAACCTGCAGTGGGCTGATACAGATGTCACCAGATGTGAGATAACGCAGAGATAAGCAGGCAAAGCTTTATAGAGCCATTCTGGGAACAGCAGAGAGATCTGAGATGTCACTGAGTAGCTGGTCTGTTAGAAGCTGGAGGTGTGTGAGCTGAAGCACAGCACACCACTGGGAGCTCTGACTGTCTTCTTCTTTTTAAGATAAACAAACTGACTGCAAGTGACAGTGATCTGTACCGTTGTGTGGCTGTGAATGAATATGGGGAAGCTGCTTGTTCTGCTGGCCTGAGGATCATACAAGGTGGGGTTGACTGGTTCTGTGCTCCACGAGTCCTGTGGTCCCAAGCAGTTGTCTTTGCTGTCCTCTGGGGGTGGGTGCCTAGAGCACTGTCTAGGTATCCGTGGTGCACAAGTCTCTTTTTCCCCTCACTTGAGGACTGGAGGTCTTCTGGGACTCCCATCACTTTGGTGGCTCCATGGCAGTATGAGCACTAAGGCAGAGGAGAAGGAGGTGCTGCTGTGGTCTCTGCACTGCACTGTAATCAGATGATCTGGATTTAATATTGAACTGGCTCAGTCCTTTCTTTATGATGTTGAATGAATCAGTCTTTTGGGAGGGCTCCATCCCACTTCAGATGTCTGTGGTGTCCACCTGACCTACTCCCATGCTTCCCTTTGTAGTCAGGGGGAGACATGGGCATTTTGTGTGTAAAACAAAACTGACCTGTTCTTGGAATCTGCCTGAGCAGGAGGTGGAAGTGAAGCTTCCACTTCACTTGTGTGCCTGTAAAGTAAGTGTAGAAGGCAACTATCTGCATTTGGCCAGATCCCTGCACCTTGGCTCCCCTTCTCTAAGCCAAGCTGTTAATATTTCCTACTACTGCTTAAACCATAAACTTCACAGGGCAGAAAAAAGCCCCTCCACTGTGTAGAGTATCCAGTAAGCACAGTCAATAGAAACAGAAATACTGCATTTATAGGTGGTGATTACCAGGATTCAGTGTCAGGCTGACAAGGAAATCCACCTCTTGCTTTGTTCACAGATATAGAGGTTTTATAGTTCATTGGCTTACTGGTGTTAGTCTAACTTATTTTGTTCATCTTATGGCTTGTTTTTCCTTTCTTTTCTCTTCTTAACTCTCAGTTGGCTTTAAGAGGAAAGCAAACTATGTTACTGTTCATCCTGCTGATGGTAAGTTACAGTTTTATATATATATATGTATTTGGGGGGGGACAGGATACATAGTTAACACTCCTCTGTCTACAGCATTATTACTACCCCAAACATCTAAAGAATAAAGTAAGAGAAGGGTGAATGAGTTGCTGATGTTCTGTTGTCTCTTTCTGTTTGCTGTTTACCTTTGGGTACAGTACTGATCTTAGACATGGCTTTGAGCTCTTCTAATTAATGATTCTGGAACCATGAGTGCTAGAAAAGGATTTTGTGATATCAAATACAGCTGGATCAAACACATTAACAGAGCTGGAAAAGAGTGGGGCTCTAGAGTGTCCTCTGGAAAGAGAGGAGAGCTCCCTAGGCAGTGATGAACTTTAATGGCACTCAAGGGATGTGAGTGTGGCAGAGAAAATTTGCTCTCAGTTTGTAAAGTGTGAAAACATCCCCAGAGGTAAAGAGTGTTCCATTAGCTTCTTTGGGGGGATACCTCTTCCAGTGTTTGGGATCTGAAGGTTTGTTGTTTCCCTCCCTTTAACAGAGTTAAAGAAGCAGCTTCAGGACTCCAGGAAGATGCTGAGGAAGAGGTAAGGCTCCATGATGAAGGCCCTTGTTACCCTTCCTAGGTGTTTCTTGATGACAGGGGACAGCTTCATTGATCTCCAAGGCAACACTTTTTTGTTTCCAAAGTTGTTGTGAGACTCAATATGGAGACACATAACAGAACAGTTTGCCACTGTCTGTGGGGCTGAGATAAACACAAGGTACCCACCTCACTTTGAGGTGTATGTTCCTTTGCACCATGAGTTTTTTGACTTAAAAGATCTGTTTTTCTGCTTTCCTGGTTTTAGCTCACAAGTAATTTCCTGGCTAAGTGACAAGTCTTAATGTAATGATGTTTGTGGCTGATCAGGGACCGAGCCCTGGCTCCCAGGGCAGCTGCACAGGCTGCCACCTGCACGTTGCTGAAGTCCCTTCACTTCCCAGGTGGGAGCCTCCCCAGAGTGCCTGGTGGGAATGATCTCTGGCCTGTGCAAGGTCCTCAACGGTGCTGAGAAATTACCTGGGAGAGGGCAGGTTGTCCTGGGCCAAACTCTGCCAGTGATTCTGCTGATAACTGAACAGTGTGGACAACTCTGTTACAGCCTTGCCCTGTATGTCCCAGGGCAAAGCTATTCCTGGCAGATTTTAATTTGTAGTACAGATGCAGAAAACCTGTTCTGGAAGAGTCCCATTCTTCCTTGTCTGCATCTACAGGGCCAGCTGAAATGATGAAGAGAGAGATGAAAGAGGACTAAGCATAGAAAAACAAGACGTCTCTTGTTGCCTGTCAAAATGTCTAGTCCTGGGCTAAACTCTGCCAGTGACTCTGCTGATAACTGAACAGTGTGGAGAACTCTGTTAAAGCCTTGCCCTGTATGGCCCAGGGCAAAACTATTCCCTGGCAGATTTCAATTTGTAGTACAGATGCAGAAAACCTGTTCTGGAAGAGTCCCATTCTTCCTTGTCTGCATCTACAGGGCCAGCTGAAATGATGAAGAGAGAGATGAAAGAGGACTAAGCATAGAAAAACAAGACGTCTCTTGTTGCCTGTCAAAATGTCTAGATGTTTTTTTTCCCTCTGGTTCTAAGGGCCCCAGCACCAAAACCAAAAGCCCTGGACAAAGAAGCAGTCTGGCAACTCTTGCTGCATGCAGATAGGAGAGATTATGAGAAAATATGTTTAAAATATGGAATCGTTGACTTCCGTGGGATGCTGAGGAAGCTGCAGGAGATGAGGAAG
Organism: Merops nubicus; assembly: GCF_000691845.1. NCBI lineage: Eukaryota > Metazoa > Chordata > Aves > Coraciiformes > Meropidae > Merops > Merops nubicus. Next base: position 35,585 of record NW_008590031.1, read on the forward strand.
AGCACAGAGAGTGAACAAGAAGAGGTAAAAGCACTGATTTTTAACTGCCTGCAGAGTCCCATAGTTCCTCAGTAACTTCTGAAACCAGGCTAAACCTTCCTAAATTTCTTTGTAGTTGAAACTTTTATTGTATGACAGAGGAGGATTTGTGACCATGTTTTGAAGAAGTCCTATAGTCATTCAGATAAAAATGCTATTGACTTTTTTTGGAGTTCCTTTCATAAATTTTAGGAGATACTGACTTTAAGGTAATGTTTTTATGAAACCCTATGGCTAAAATCTGTATTCAGTTGCCTCTGGTGAGAATTTGGACCTCAAACTGAAAAGTTCTATGCCTGAGAGTCAAAATTTGCCTTCACTCACAATGCAACCACTCTCCATCCAGGTTTCTTTATGTCCCTGTATGTGAATGACCAGGAGGCACCCCATAAAATATAATTGTCTACAGGAGGAAACTGTGGAAACTTACAGATGCTTCTTCCACACACGTGAAGTTAGAGGCTTGTCTTTTTTTCTGCAGATAAAAAGTAGATTTCACATTAGTTCAACAGCTTAAGAACTTCTGTCATGGCAGCCTTAACATTCACTAGGTTCCTTTATCTTTCTTTGCAGTTAATACACAGCATCAAAAACTTTGAACACATCAAAGTCAACAAGGAGGGAAAAGCTACATTCAGTCTGGTGATGGACCTGAAAAACAGTAACAGCAAAGTTTATCTGCTTAAGGTGAGGGGCTGGGGGGAGTTGGCCAGCTCATAGCAGCCACTGAAGTCTTTCTTCCACACAAAATATTTGCTCTTCTGGGAGCAAATAAGCTGCTTAAAGTTGTCTGTCCATTGCAGAGTCCTTGATTGGTTAGGGAGAAGTGTTGGTGTGGGGGTCCAGGTAGTCTTTGGTGGTCAAGATCACTTGAGATTGTAGAGCCAAGTGCAGGGATACCAGTCCTGGCATCCTTTTGACTTCAAGAGCTCTCCAAGTAAGAGGAAATTCTAACACTGTCTTTCAGACATTCTGCAGTCTCATGTAAGAAAACCAGACTGATTTTATTCCCTTTCTCAAGTGTGTTATTCCACTCTAAGTCACTTCTGTGAAAGATCTTGAGGAAGTAAAACATCCCATCTAGTTCTGTAGTTATTCTGCTGTGATCCCCAGGTGAGCAGTGCTGTGTGTGTTTATCTGGAAGATACATTGCCCTCAAACTGCAGTTAGTGGCTTTCATACAGAGGAAATTTGAATTCATTAGAGAGGGAGTCTGACTAAGTCTATGAACTTCTGGATCAAATGCATGACATAAAGTCTGTGCAGCCACAGTGTGGAGAAAGGAACTCAGGTGTGTCACAGACAGGAGAGTGCTGGACTCACCTGCTTCTCCATCTGTGAGGATACTCAAATTGAAGCAAAGTATGTCCTTTGTCTTTGGAGTGACCATAACTGTGTATCAGTTTAGCTTCAAAGACTTCTGTGAGCCTACAAAGTACAACAAAGTAAAAAAAAAGTAGTTTTGCCTAGTTTGGGAGCTTGATGCTCTGTTCTGTGCAGGGCCTGCTGCACGTGGCACACTCAGTTATATCGACAAGATGATCACAGCACAAACAGGGCCTGATATGGGTGAAATGCCTGGCACTGGTCGTGTATCACCTTTAAGAACGTGCTCTCCCTTTCCCTAGGATGGGGAGAGGCTGAGGTATGGCACGGGGGATGAGTACAGGAAGCACTGCCTGAGGAGGGTGGGGAAGAGGTACCAGTTCATCGTCAACGACGTGCAGCCAGAAGACGCCGGCGTCTACCAAGTGAGGGTGGAGGACGTGCCTGTCTTCTCCACTGAGCTGGAGGCTGAAGGTGAGGAACTGAGCTAGATGGGTGTGATCTGCAGCTGTAACAAGTTCATTTCTGCTGGAAAGTTTTATCTAGGAGCATATGCAAAGCTCAGCAGTAAAAGCTGGTGACTACAGAAGATTGGGTTTAGGTCACAGAATAAGGGCCCTTATATGACACAGGTGAAGAGGTCCTGCCCTGCCCCTGGGCAATCCCAAACACACACACAGGCTGAACAAAGAGCAGATTGACCCCAACCGTATCCTGGGCTCACCCCCAGCAGCGTGGGCACAGGGCAGGGAGGGGATCCTGCCCCTCTGCCCCCTCTGGGGAGACCCCCCTGCAGTGCTGGGGCAGCTCTGGAGTCCTCAGCACAGCAGAGCCAGGGACCTGCTGGAGCGGGGCCAGAGGAGCCCCAGCAATGCCCCGAGGGGGGAACCCCTCTGCTGGGAGCCCAGCAGGAGAGAGTTGGGCTGGGGCAGCCTGAGAGGAGAAGGCTCCAGCTGGGAAGAGCTTCTGGGGGCTGCCAGGACTTCAAGGGGGCCTGCATGAAATCTGGGGAAAGACTTTTTACAAGGGCTTGTAGTGATCAGACGTGGGGTAACGGGTTCAAACTGCAGGAGGGGAGATTGAGATTAGAAATTAGGAGGAAGATACTCACCATGAGGGTGGTGAGACCCTGGAGCAGGTTGCCCAGGGCAGTGGTGGCTGCTCCATCACTGGATGTGTTGGACACCAGGTTGGATGTGGCTTTGAGCAACCTGCTCTAGTGGGAGGTGTCCCTGCCCTGTAGAATGAAGCATATCTCATTTTTCCTTTTTCTTCTTCAACCAATGCTCACAGGCACAGCAAGTTCCTGACTTCCTTTCTTCCTTCAGCTGCAACAAGCTTCTCCTGGAAGGCAGGAAGAGCTCCGCTGCCTTTCTGCAGCTTTTCTCTTCTCCATTGCAGCCATCCCTGTGAGGTTTGAGCAAAGCCTCAGCGACGTGCGTTGCCCTGAGGAGGAGGATGCTGTCTTCAGCTGCATCCTGCGCACCCCCTGCCACGACGCCGTGTGGCTGCACAAAACCCACCCTGTCCAGGCCAGCCAGAGGCACCAGATCTCCGTCACGCCCGACGGCCTGACCCACCAGCTGCTCATCAGAAACGTGGGGCCCTCTGACAACGGCATGTACACGCTCGACACCGGCCTCTGCTCCTCAAGTGCCTGGCTCATTGTGGAGTGTAAGTGACACTCTGAGTCTCACGGTGTTGGCTTGAGGCTTGTTAACAAAATAATGTTCTTCTCGCTGCCTGATTGCTCGTTGGGATGGTTCTGTGCTGAGAAATGGGTTGTGGAGTCTCCAGTTCCTCAGCTGTATTTGGAAAAATGAAGGTCTGGTTAGAGCAGGTTAGGGGTGCTGAGGTCACAACAACCCCAGGCAACACTCCAGACCTGGGTAAGAGTGGCTGGAAACTGCCTGGCAGAAAAGGACCTGGGGGTGCTGGTGGCC
>NW_008590031.1:39274-43778 GCF_000691845.1 Merops nubicus
TGGCAGAGTGGTGAGGCCTTGGCCCAGGCTGCCCAGGGAGGTGCTGGAGTCCCCATCCCTGGAGGGGTTCAAAAAACATGTGGACATGGCATCTGGGGACATGGTTTCGTGGTCATGGGAGTGTTGGACTTGATGAAAGTCCTTTCTAACCTTAACGATTCTGTGCCCCTCCTTCCTTTTCAGAAGAGACACATTTTTATTACTCCAGACAAATCCTGTTGGCTTATTCAATCTGCAGCTCCTGTGGAGCAGCATGTTGTCCATCAGTTACTGAAAAAGGCATAGCCATGTCTCTACACATGCTTCTGAAGCTGTCACTGTGTCACAGCACAGCTTATGGGGCATCAACGAGCTTGCAGTGCTCTCAGCTCTAGACTATCAGTCCTATTCAACAGTACCATGGCAGATAGTGTTTTTCTTTTCCAAATTAGAGGTTAAACATTAGAAGCAGCTCAAAGGGAGCTGTGAAGATGGGAAATGCTCCTTCCAGTGCAAGCAGATTAACAGTCACCAGGCTCATGGTTTTTTTGCTTCTGAAAGGTCATTGCTTTGGTTTCTTCTGAGATCCTGCTGCAGCAAAAGGAGATCTCTTGCCATGGCTCTCTTGGCTTTCTCAATGACCTTTCAGAAACAGTGCAGGTTGAGTAGGACACACAAAGCAGCTGCCCACAGATTTCACTGAGCTGATAATGCTCTACAGAAAGGATATCATGATACCTGGAAATCAAACTGGCAAGTGACCTTGAAACCCCTGAATTTTGGATTAACACACAGCTATTCACACAGCTGGAATCTTTAGTCTTCAGGTTGGCCATCTCTAAAAAGCAGGATGCCAAACACACAACCTGTCTCTGTAGCAGTGAGATCCTAATTTAGGGGTGGGGGCTGGTGGCCACTCTGCATGCAGGACATCCCCTAACTCCTCCAGGGCTGGAGGCAGGAGGCAGAAAGAGCTCATGAGGCCCAGGGATAACCTAAGCCCCTTGGCCAAGAAATGTACAATTATATCTGAATGTGACACTGAAAAAATTCAGGATTTGAATGGAACCTTAGATTTATTTTAAATATTTGATGTTTCTGTGTCTGAAAATGAAATTACAACACATTTTCTGACACATTTTCTGACACATTTTCTGACACATTTTCTTTGGTTGTTGATGCAGCACATGACCTATTGATTGTCTGTTTGTTTGTTTGTTTTTTTTCCTCTCTTTTCCTGCAAATATCTCCTCCAATCACACAATGCATCTTCCATACAGATGCCAAAGGAAAGAGGAGACCAGGTGAAGAAGGGGAAAGGGAGAAATCTGAGTGGCAGAAAGAAACATCACCAGGTGAAGATGGGGCTAAGAGACCTCGACGCAGAGAATATGCTGGTGATGAAGATCAGCCTATGGACACTGGTGTAGAAAAAGATGGCTGGTACCAAAGAGGTCAAGGTGGCAGTCAAGGCCACGCCGTTGATGTTGATGGAAGCCATAGATTTTTGGGAAAAGCTGGGCGTCGTGGAGCCCCCAGAGATGGAAGGCTGGGGACTGGGCAGTTTGCTGGAGCAGACCTAGCTGGAGACTCAGTGGGAAATGATGGTATTAGCTTTGGCTTAGGAGGTTTAAGAGGCAAAAGTGGATTGAGGCCTGTGCACGGCAAGGATTCCATTGCAGGCAGAGCAGATACTGGTGATGGCTTAGGAGGAGCAGGGGAAGGGTGGCATGGCAGAGATGATGGTGTGCTGGATGCTCTCAGCGTTGACATGGGTGATGGAGGTGTGGGCTCTCAGCAGGACAAGGCTGGTGAATTAAGTGATGCTAGTTACAGAGCTGGCTTTGGGGGTGTTGGGAGATTAGGTGCTGCTGATGGAAGTTCTGTGTTAGGTGGACGTGATGCTGGTTCAGGAGTGGGAGATGGGAAGGGTGGGAAGGGTGATCTGTTCAAAGACAAGTCCAGGGACTGGAGTTAGAAATGAGGCTGCAGGTGCAGAGGTTGCAGGAGGAGTGAGGTCACCCTATGGCCAAGATGGTCTGCCAGCTGTGGGTGATATGCATGGGGCAAGTATGAACAGAGAAGGACATCCAGGGACTCCCTATGGCAGGGAAGGGCTGACACCTCATAATAGTGGCTACACAGGTCAGGCAGGAAGGTCTGGCTTACTGTATGGCCCGAGTGGTCTTCCAGCTGGAGGCGGGGCTACATCTGGTGTAGGTGGAAGTTCTCCAGGAGAAATGGTGGCATTGTATGGTCCAGATGGCCAGCCACTTGGAGCAGGTGTTGGTGGTGCTGGTGTAGCTGGTACAGAGGGTTTTGGTTCTCCCTATGGAAAGGATGGCCTACCAGTTGGAGCTGGAGTTGGTGGAGCTGCAGTTGGTGGTTTTGGAGGTGTTGGATCTCCTTATGGAAAAGATGGTCTTGCAGTTGGGGCTGGCGTTGGAGGTGCTGGTGTAGGTGGTGTTGGATCTCCCTATGGAAAGGATGGTCTCCCAATTGCAGCTGGTGTTGGTGCTGGTGTCGCTGGGGCAGGGGGTTTTGGGTCTCCCTATGGAAAGGATGGCCTCCCAGTTGGGGCTGGGTTAGCTGGTGCAGGGGTTGTTGGATCTCCCTATGGAAAGGATGGTCTCCCATCTGGAGATGGACTTGGTGGTGCTGGTGTCGGGGGAGTTGGGTCAACCTATGGAAAGGATGGTCTCCCACTTGGGGCTGGGGCTGGTGTAGCTGGTGCAGGGGTTGTTGGATCTCCCTATGGAAAGGATGTCCTCCCACCTGGAGCTGGGGTTGTTGGATCTCCCTATGGAAAGCTCCCTATGGAAAGGATGGTCTCCCATCTGGAGATGGACTTGGTGGTGCTGGTGTCGGGGGAGTTGGGTCAACCTATGGAAAGGATGGTCTCCCACTTGGGGCTGGGGCTGGTGTAGCTGGTGCAGGGGTTGTTGGATCTCCCTATGGAAAGGATGTCCTCCCACCTGGAGCTGGGGTTGTTGGATCTCCCTATGGAAAGGATGGCCTCCCACCTGGAGCTGGAGCAGGCATAGTTGGTGCTGGTGTGGCTGGTCTTGGAGGTGTTGGGTCTCCCTATGGAAAGGATGGTCTCCCAGCTGGAGCTGGTGTTGGAGGTGCTGATGTATCTGGTGCTGGGGGAGTTGGGTCTCCCTATGGAAAGGATGGTCTCCCAGTTGGAGCTGGCATAGGTGGTGCTGGTGTTGGATCCCATTATGGAAAGGATGGTCTCCCATCTGGAGCTGGTGCTGGTGTAGCTGGTCTTGGATCTCCCTATGGAAAGGATGGTCTCCCAGTTGGAGCAGGCATGGGTGGTGCTGGTGTTGGAGGTGCTGGATCCCATTATGGGAAGGATGGTCTCCCATCTGGAGCTGGTGCTGGTGTAGGTGGTCTTGGAGGTGTTGGTTCTCCCTATGGAAAGAATGGTCTCCCAGCTGGAGCAGGCATGGATGGTGCTGGTGTAGGTGGTCTTGGAGGTGTTGGATCCCCTTATGGAAAGGATGGTCTCCCAGCAGGAGCTGGTGCTGGTGTGGCTGGTCTTGGAGGTGTTGGGTCTCTCTATGGAAAGGATGGTCTCCCACTTGGAACTGGTGTTGGTGGTGTTGGTGTAGGTGGTGCAGGCCCTTATGGACAGGATGGTCTCCCAGCAGGAGCTGGTGCTGGTGTGGCTGGTCTTGGAGGTGTTGGGTCTCTCTATGGAAAGGATGGTCTCCCACTTGGAACTGGTGTTGGTGGTGTTGGTGTAGGTGGTGCAGGGGGAATTGGGTCTCCCTATGGAAAGGATGGTCTGCCACCTGGAGCTGGTGTAGCTGGTCTTGGTGTCACTGGTCCAGGGGGAGTTGGATCTCCCTATGGAAAGGATGGTTTCCCAGCTGGAGAAGGCATTGGTGGTACTGGTGTGGTTGGTCTTGGTGGTGTTGGATCTCCCTATGGAAAGGATGGCCTCCCAGTTGGGGCTGGTTCTGATGTAGCTGGTGCAGGCAGTTTGGGGTCTCCCTATGGAAAGGGTGGTCTCCCACCTGGAGCTGGTATTGGTGATGCAGGTGTAGCTGGTGCAGGGGGTGTTGGATCTCCCTATGGAAAGGATGGCCTCCCAGCTGGAGCTGGTATTGGTGGTGGTGTAGCTGGTGCAGGTGGTTTTGGATCTCCCTATGGAAAGGATGGTCTCCCAGTTGGAGCTGGGCTTGGTGGTGCTGGTGTAGCTGGTGCCGGGGGGTTTGGGTCTCCCTATGGAAAGGATGGTCTCCCAGTTGGAGCTGGGCTTGGTGGTGCTGGTGTAGCTGGTGCCGGGGGGTTTGGGTCTCCCTATGGAAAGGATGGTCTCCCAGTTGGAGCTGGGCTTGGTGGTGCTGGTGTAGCTGGTGCCGGGGGGTTTGGGTCTCCCTATGGAAAGGATGGTCTCCCAGTTGGAGCAGGCATGGCTGGTGCGGGTGTGACTGGTCGTGGAGGGGTTGGATCTCCATATGGAAAGGATGGTCTTCCACTTGTAGCTGGTGTTGGAGGTGCTGGTGTAGGT
>NW_008590032.1:0-1051 GCF_000691845.1 Merops nubicus
CGTGGCCCTGGCATGATCCAACATGGCACAACATGCTCCAACATGGCCATGACATGACCTGGGCATGATGCACCATGGCCCAACATGGCCCAGCATGGCCTGGGTGTGGTCCAGCATGGCCCAAGGTGCTCTAACCATGGTCCAACGTGGCCCTGGCATGATCCAACATGGCCCAACATGCTCCAACAGGGCCCTGTCATGACCCAGCATGGCCCAACAGGGCCCAACATGGCCCTGGCATGACCTGGCCATGATCTACCATGGCTCAACATGGCCTTGGCATGATCCAACACGGCCCAACATGGCCCTGGCATGTTCCACCATGGTCCAACATGACCCTGGCATGATCCAACATGGCCCAACATGCTCCAACACTGTGGTCCAACGTGACCCTGGCATGATCCACCATGGCCCAACATGGCCCTGGCATGGCCCTGGCATGATCCACCATGGTCCAACATGGCCTTGGCATGATACAACACGGCCCAACATGGCCCTGGCATGATCCACCATGGTCCAGCGTGACCCTGGCATGATCCAACATGGCCCAACGTCCTCCACCGTGGCCCAGCATGGCCCAAAATGGCCTGGGCATGCTCCACCATGGCCCAACATGCTCCACCATGGTCCAGCATGACCTGGCCATGATTCAACATGGCCCAGCATGACCCTGGCATGATCCAACATGGCCCTGGCATGATCCAACATGGCTCCACGTTCCTTCCAATGGCCCAACGTGCTCCAACATGGCCCTGGCATGATCCAAAATGGCCCAACGTGCTCCAACATGGCCCAACATGGCCCTGGCCTGTCCCAGCACATCCTGACGTGACCCAGCCGACCCAGCATGGCCCAAGGTGGCCTCACACGCCTGGTCCCCACCTCGTGTCCCCCCTCCCAGCCCATCATGGCCTCACACCTTCAGCCACGGCCCCGCAGGTCCCACCATGGCCCCACAGGTCCCACCACAGCCCCGCTATGGCCTCGTGTGTCCCACCATGAGCACAGAGGTCCCACCACGGTCTCACAGAACCTCCCATGGCCCCACGTG
>NW_008590032.1:1130-2006 GCF_000691845.1 Merops nubicus
CCAGGCCCTCCCGGGGCCTCCTACAGCCAACCACAGCCCACCACATCTTCCCATGGTCTCCTACATCCTCCCACGTCCCACCATGTTCTCCCATGGCCACCTAAACCCTCCTGTGGCCTCCTATGTCCTCCCACATCCCACCATGTCCTACCATGGCCTCCTCCATCCTCCCATGACCTCACAAAGCTTTCCATGGCCTCCTACTTCCTTCCATGGCCTCCACCATCCTTCCATGACCTACCACATCCTTCTCTGACCTCCTCCATCCTTCCATGGCCTCCTACATCCTATCATGGCCTCTTCCACCTTTCCATAACTTCCTATGTCCTACCATGACCGCCTACATCCTCCTGTGGCCTCCTCCATCATCCCATGACGACTTCCTACCTCCTTCCAAGGTCTCCTCCATCCTTCCATGGCCTCCTCCATCTTTCTGTGGCCTCCTCCACACTTCCACGACCTCCTCCATCCTTCTCTGACCTCCTCCACCTTTCCATGGCCTTCTATGTCCTACCATGACCTCCTACATCCTCCCGTGAGCTCCTACCTCCTTCCAAGGTCTCCTCCATCCTTCCACGACCTCCTCTATTCTTCCATGGCCTCCTACAACATTCTGTGGCCTCCTCCCTCCTCCCACGACCTCCTCCATCCTACCATGACCTCTTCCATCCTTCCAAGGTCTCCTCCATCCTTCCATGACCTCCTAGATCCTCCCACAACCTCCTCCATCCTTCCATGACCTCCTCCATCCTTCCATGACCTCCTCCATCCTTCCATGAATTCCATGACCTCCTCCATCCTACCATGGCCTCCTACCTCCTTCCATGATCTCCTCCATCCTTCCATGAGCTCCTCCATCCTCCTGTGGCCTCCTAC
>NW_008590033.1:0-286 GCF_000691845.1 Merops nubicus
GGGCAGGGGCCGGCCCGCCCAGCTCGCCACCGCCGGCCTGGGGCCTCTAGGTGCTGCTGTGCTACCAGCAATGGGCTCCCGGCAGGCGCAGCGGACCTTCCCCGCGCTGCGGAGCGAACTGCAGCAGTGCTGGAGCACCAGAAAGTGCTGGGTTTGGGTTTTTTTTGTTTTGGGTTTGTTTTTTTTTTTTTTTCCAGAGCGGCTTTCTCGTGCTGGTGTAAAGCAGCGCAGGGGGCAAGGCTCTCGGCCCGCATCTCCCGCAGGGGCTGCGGCAGGGGGGGTCAGC
>NW_008590033.1:307-1683 GCF_000691845.1 Merops nubicus
TCCGCACCCCACCCGGGCTTAGCCACAGCTCTGGGTTAGCTCTCCACACAAAGGAAAAAGAAGAGGTTAAACTGAGCTAATGGTATTGTCACGAGAGGAATTAACCCGATTAGGTCAAGAACACAAGTGATTTGTCACACAGAACAGTAATGCACATGGGACTGATGTTTGAAGGTGACGCTTAAAGCTTCAGGCATTAATAAATTAACATTTTGCCTAATTAGATATTGATCACAAACACAAAGCGTGTCATGACCACCATAAGCTTACCACATCGTGCTTAGCCAGTAATGAAAAATCAGAACATGTACCGGAAAGAATATTAGTTGCTTCTCCTCTAGGAACTTTACTCAGACATTTAGCAAATCTGTGAGTCTCATCCTGCTATTTCCTAAATGAGTGACAAAGATCCCCTGGTTTCCTGAGGGCAACCTCACAGTTGTCCTTTTCCCTGCTATACTATGATTTCTACTTTGCATTAAGGTAAATTGTTGTTCCTCCTTGCCTGACACCCCACAGAATGGAAATTTAAGGCGTTCATTCTCCAGCTGATCCCATGCCAGCTGGGACAACCAAGGAAGGCAATTTTGTCTCACTGCCAGTAGAAATGCTATATTAACAGTGTCTTCTTGCATATATCCCATGCTGTGCAGGATATAGCATGAATTCTTTGTGGGCAGATGAACCCTTAACACCATCCCACAAATATGCTGTGAGCACTGAGACAATAAATAACAAATCTGCCTGTCCTTGAGGAATAAGAACCAAAAAAGTTCATGTTGCATCCCTGATAGCTCAAATAGAATATATAAGGGAGTTATTACTATATGTACTGCAGAGAGAAAGAAGCAAGAAGATTAAGTTTACCCTGTCTCAGCTGGTTCACGGGGCCCCTCTGAAAGTGCCCACAGGACATCATATTTCCTCTGAAATATCAGTCCAGCTTTGTGAAGGGAAGGTGCACAATCAGACATAAGCCTTGGAAAACAGCTCTTTAATATTTCCATCTGGGAACCCTCCTCTTAACAAATGCATTTAATGCCTCTGCGTGATCTCTGGTGGCTGTTGCACGGTGACGTGAGGGTTATGTGATGCTGCTCATAGAAGGAATAGGGGTCAGGCATGCAGTGAGAATTAGATGGGTGGCAGAGAACGATGTCAGGATCCAGTGATGGGGGCAATTGGAAAGTGCTCTTCTGCAGCACAGTCTAACACAGGTGACCCTAGGAGATACAGGAGGCATATGGTTCAGGGAAGGAAAAGATTTGTTAACCTTTTCACACTTAGTTGTCACCACTTCACTGTGCAGAAAATAGTCCCTGACAGGAACCACACAGACACTTCTCAGCTGCAGTAGTGTCCTCACAAGCCAGCAG
>NW_008590033.1:1714-64622 GCF_000691845.1 Merops nubicus
GGGCAAGAGGTCCTGAGCAGATACAGACAAGACACCACAGGGAGACAAAGCTACAAAGGAATGGGTCCTACCCACTGCTCTGTAATGTCAAAACATGCCCCAAATGAGAAACAGTGCTTGAGAAACAGCAGGGAGGAGAGGTACTTCACAGCCTACACCACCTTCCTGACAAAGCTGTAGACAGATTCCCTGCAGCGGCTGGAGAACAGAGGTCCTCTGTTTCTCATTTCTCTCTAACGTGTGTTGACATTTGCTCCGTGTTGGTTACACGGTTGTGGTGTATGCTAAACACCGAGAGCAGGTACCCAAGTTCAGTCCCGAGGCAGCCTGTGGTCCGTGCTGGATGCTCTTTGGGAGCTGGCACTTGACTCAACTCAGCCGCTGGCAGTCCCCACTACCTGCACACTACTGCCACGGCAGACTGAGCCTTGAAATTTGATCAGTTCCCACACAAAAGTGCATTTTGCAGCACTTTCCCTCCAGCCTGTTTCAGAGCCATGCTGTTAACCATCCTGTGCCAGCCTACTTCAATCCTGTGCCGTTTCACACAGCCTATGGCAAATTTCCCATTTGTGTGAATACACACCCTCCAGGCTAAACCTAGCAAAGTGCAGCTTCCCCAGTGCCTAGCAGGGAAAGGCATCTGGGGAATCCAGTCCTGATGCCAGAGGTCTTAATGCCTGCAGAGACATAAGCCCTCCCCAGTATCCTGCTGACCCTAGATGGACATCGCTGCAGCCCCTGACCAGCTGCCATCGCCGCCCAGACCCAGGGCAAGTCCTGGTGACTAGATGGACAGGCTTTCAAAAGATTGTGTTGTGTAGGAGCGATTGTGGCTTCTTGCCCACTAGTCAAATCCTCACACTTTCCCCTGTGTGCACGTGCACGCACGGCAGCTTCATTGCACTGGGAACTGGCACGTTATTTCTAATTTTTGTGGTATTTGTCAATATTGGTGCAAGTTTTTGGGTTTTGAGTGAAGAGGTGAGAGGGCAGTTGATGCTTTTCAATACTGGAGCACGCGTGTGTCTGTGTGCACGTTCTGCATCTAAGGCAGCCTTACTGATACCTGCTGTTTTTTCTTGCTGGAGAAGAATGGGTACCAAACCCTGCCTTTTTCAGCACTATGGGCATCATCTCTTGCCCTGTCTTGCAGTACCTCCTGTAATTAGGTTTTATGTTAGAGCTCAGAGTCCATTTTTTTCTGTCAGACAATGCCACAGCAGATTTTGGCTAAAGATTGAGGATTGGCATCGAGCCAGAATTTATAGCAGAAAGACAGAATTTATTTTTCCACTGAATTATATCTTAACAAATATCAGGAGGTGTGATAATTACTTGTTGGATGAAATATACTCTTATAATCATATTATTTGTTCCAAAACCCACTGTTCCTTGCATTTTCTCCATGGGTTGATTTATTAATGACACCTTACAAGCTGAGAAACTGGGGCTTTTCCCTTTCAGCCTTTAACACAGAACAAGTGCTATGTTTAGGATTACTAGCTCTGACTCACTGTAAGCTTCCCTAAAATACAGGCATAATCACCTGCTTTTATTGCAGCAGATGCTCTTGCAAGACCTCCCATAACTACATGTTATTTGTGGCCAAAGCTGCCTCGTGCTGCCAGAGGGAATGGCTGTCATGCAACCCAGGCTGTCTTGCTCCAAGTGCTGCTGCCGTCCCACCACCTTACGCTGATGGCTGAGAACTGACGTCACGAGAGTCCAGCAGAGCAGAACCTGCTCATAGCCGAGTGCAGCTTCACTGTAGCTGGGAAATACGTCCAGTTAGAACAGTCACTGCTAAAAATGGATTCAGGTCAGCTTTCTCAATGCTTTCTTCTCAGGCAGGATGTTCAGTGAGTTGTCCTAGGCTCTGAGTACACTTTCTGGGCTCACTGTGGATAGGCTGCTTCCTTAATCAAGAGTCCTCTCATGTCAGACATGTCCCAGCTGTCTGTCTGGCCCCTCTCCTCTGCATTCTCATTGCAGCTCTACTTTCTATCTAGTTGATCCTTAAAATCCTTCTCAACATAAAAATCTAACAGTTGCCACCATGACAGGGTGACATCAATGTCCATCTTAGTCAGATACAGCTGGATCCTGCTTTTCTTTCCTCCCCTCCTCCCTCCTCTCTCTTTCTCTTCTCCTTTCTCCTCCCTACACCTGACTGTGTAGCCTCACACAATGCAGAGGTTCAGTTCAGGAGAGCTAGGGGAAAAAGATCAAATATACATCAGTCATTATTACTGTAAATGGGACACACATTAATAAGACAAACCTCTCATTTTCTGGGGACAGAGATTATATTTAGCACAGGGAGAAACCTTCATTGTGGACACATAGACTAAGGTATCCACTAAAGACATTTTAGACTCTCACAGACTGTTCAGGATCCAGTATTAAGTGTGCTCATTGGCCCAGCCTACCAACACTGGCCTGAAACAAACACCATGCCACCTCTGAGTCACAGGCATTTTCTGTCAAATACCCGAGACTCAAACATACATAATATAGGGGCTGATTCTGCTTCAGCCAACATGTTTTCTAATAAATTCTTAGAAATAAAACACTAAGCAAATGCAAATGATAATGAAACAAGGCAACAGTGATAATACCATTGCATATCTGGAGTAATGTTAGGGCTAGATCAGATGATGAAAGTGTAAAATGGATAAACACTGGCATCTCTAATACCCATCATAAATACTAGGACATGGAAAGACTGCATGATATCAACAAGTAACCGTTCATAACACTAGTGACAAAAGCCTCCTAGAAAAAAAATGTTTAGAGCGCTAGTCATTGAAGGAAAGTGTCCCAAAACAGACATCACCATAAAATGGATATATCCAACATGCAAAATAATCAGAACAATTCTCCTGCTTGTCCTCAGCATCTCATTTTACACTGTACCTCTGTCATGGTTACAGGGGCTGGGACCAGTTTATCCTTATGTGGGTAGAACCAAAACTGTATATTCTATACTCTCTATGTCAGTGCTCATGGGCTGTTAAGAAATCATGGGTAGCAGCTGCCCAGGACAGACCTCACACCCCAGGCTATAACAGATAAGGAAAGAGGTTCAAGGTCAGGGGAGATGTTACGACCTTTCCCACCCAGCAGGAGTCCTCCTCCCTGTTAATGGCCCCATCCATGCCTCGCCCCATGACTCATACAGAGCTCCCCCCAGGAGCTATTTCTGTTTAATGGACCATCAAGGACCCACTGCCTGACTCATAGACTGATATCAACCCATTGTGAGATGCGCCACCCAGGGGGAGGAGCCAAGTGCTCCCACCTGGATATAAACTGGGATTCAGTACAGCACAGGGGGCCTTACCCACTGGATTTCCAGAGGACAAGAGCTACCAGATCTTTTTCTATGAGACCACTGGTTCATCTGGACTGCTACCACCACCCTAACTACAGAGTATCAGGTTGTATTCTGACTCTGTCTGTGGTTTTCCTTTGTATTATTGCTTTTATTTATTTTTTTTCTTATTAAATTGTATTTCTGACTTGGAGTCTCTCACTGGTTTGTTTTCAAACCATTACAACCTCACAAAGCACCTTTTGCTCTTTTGCTTTCACCCTCACACGTGCAATGGGGTGACTACTGCCAATGATAAGACTGAGTTTAATTCCCATAGCTTTAGCATTAGCAAATTCTGTACAGCTTCCTCTACCTCATAGGCAAGAAACTTTGTTATAACAAAGCAGTTTATGCTGCTTAAAAGTCACCTTGTTTATAACGGGAGGGGAAAAGGAAAAAGATCCTCTGTGCCAGAGTCACAGGAAACGATCTGAAGCGCTGCCTACGGGGATGGCATTGCTGCTGGGGTGCCCAGTGTCACTTTGTCCTCTCTCACCCAGCACACACCCTGTGATGGAAGCAGCAGAGCTGAGAGTGGGCAGCAAGTTAGATGTGACTGTGGTGATAGGGCAGAAAGCTGGAGCATGAGCTCTTAGGGTGGCAGCCTCGCAGGGCAGGGCCCTGATAGCTGCAACCACCTCTACTGCTGTGTTGCTCAGATCAGACTTCAGGTCCACTGGTTTCAAAGAGAAAGGGATAGATACATCTTTCTTAACCAACCAGTCAACACTTCAGAGTTCACTATTAGGCCAAAATTAAAACCAACGAATCTGCTGAGGTCAAACAGCCCCAAATTTAGCAATACATTGTAAAAAGCTATAACAGCTCTGCAGGGTCCTTCTGGATATCACCAGGGATAAAGAGCAAAGGAGTGAAACCAGATATCTGTTAGCATTAGCAGACTAATAAAAATGTCTCACAGAAGGTAGAGCTATGATTTATCCTTCTCCTTCAGAGTTTCCTCATAATTTTGCAGCTAGGGAAGTGAGGCACAGTAACTGTGTTTGTAAAAGAGATTCCTTTCACCATAAGATCATTGTCTAGTAACAGCTGCCCCTGTAAGAGGTACTTGTACTGCAGCCCAGCTTAATGTCATGAAACCAGACCCAGCCTCAGAGATGTTTCATCAGCTCCCCTCCTCCTCCAAAAAGCAGTCAAAATATACTCTGCTGTCACACAAAGCTTAGCTTTGCAGCAGATGTAGTATGTTTGCAAGTGATAGCCATTCCTGTCATATATTGAAATTAATTTCTTAGACAAAAATCTGCTTTGTTGGGAATGAAAATGAGCAGTAGATGCATCAGCACAAGTCTGTGGCCAGCAGGACAGCCACAACATTTCTGATAAAACAGCCTTTCCCACTGTTCCCTTCCCCCATATGATAATTTAGTTATACTGCCATTTTTCCAAGACAGCTAAGTGCACAAATTTTCCCTTTCCAGTTGACTCCTGCGAAGTGGCTATGCTTGACAAAATTAGGTTTTATCATTTTAATCATCTAATCTTCATAAACCTTTTAACGCAAAAACAAAAACAAAAACTACTTAATGCACAGTAAGATAATTAATATTGAAAATAGACTCTGCAGGGGAACTGTAGTACCTGCTACCTTGCATTAGGCTCCCAGAATAATGAATTAGCTAGGAGCTTTAAGTAAGTTTGTAAGAACAATATAAACAGTATCAACACAGACACCACTTCCACTTGCTTTACAGCATCTCAAGAGGCTACTTAGTATGTTGGCAGCCCAACATTAAGAACAACATCATCAGTGTCCCTACTCAAACCTTATTTACTCTTAAAACATACAAACAAACAAACAATGCTTTCATTTTCAAAAATATCACTTCAGATTTGACAGAAAAAAATGTACTGGTTTACCTATCCTGGAAGAGGAGAATTTGCCTTTTCCACATGCCCCACAAAGCCATAACTGAGGGAGGAAAGGATTTGCAGTTGAAGTTTGTTAGGAACAGCCTTAGAAGGGGTCAGACTAGTTTATCTGTGCTCATCATCTCCAGGACAGAATATTTTCAGATGGACTAGGGGCCCAGGATGAGGCTTTCTGGTGCTCTAAGGGAGCAGTGAAGCTAGATAGCCCCTTCACTAAAAAGCAGGAAATCCGTGGTTGGTTGGTTTGTTTTTTTAAAAAGAGTGTTGGGAAAAATATCAACTAACCCTTTCTGCTAAATTCATCTGCCTCTAAGCAATGTCACATAACTCATTAATGCTGAGAACTAGGTGCTGCTAGCAGAGACTGAAAGGACCTCTGAATTTAAAAAAAAAAAAATGTGTGCACTTACAGAGCACTTAACATCTTCAAAGTATTTTAACTAATTATTTAAGGAGCTAATTACTGACAAAAAGATGTTTATTGCTTTTTTCTGATCACAGGCATTGGGTGTATGCCAGGGATCCTTTGAAGGACCCTGTTGAACTTGCCTGGGGGTTAATGGTTGGTGTTTTGGGGTGGGCGCCCACCTTTACCTTGCCTGGCTCATGGGAGGATGCTCAGCTTGGGAGAACCCATTGACAGCGGTCCCTGTCCTGACCCAGACCCTGCACCCATAATTCAGAAGGGGCCACTTCCATATTTGACCCGTCCAATCTCTATGGCTGTCAGGTATGCACAAATCTGCACAACTAATAAGTGTGCATGAAAAGTGTTTTTATCTGCTACAGTCAATTCACAAGAAACTGCTCGAAGATATGAGGTTAAAAAACCTGTACTGAAGTAGGAAATGGTAGGAAGGAAATCAAACGAGAATATAGATTCATTTAAAGCTCAGCAGGGAATCGATAAGGATATCAAAAAAAAAAAAAACAACCAAGTTTGAATTAATGCTGCCAAAAGATTTAAAGGGAATATGAAAGAAACTTATATGATTATCGGGGGAAGACAAGCAAAACTGCTAGAGAGAAACTATGTCCATTAATTAGTAAACTAGGTTGGGTATGAAACTAATAATGAGAAGAATCTATCTTTAATGAGACACAGAAGAAATATGAACTGTTCCAAAATGAGGAAAAGCCAATAAGATATCATTTCTTTGTAGCATGTGAGAAAATACTTGAGGAAAAATGAACCTATATGTAAATGAGCTGATAGAGATGAGCCTAGGTTATTGGGAGGAGTGGTGAAAATGCCATACTGCATGTGATTGTTTCACAGAATCACAAAGAATGGAAGGGGTTGGAAGGAACCTCTGGAGATCTTCGAGTCCAGCATCCCACTCCACTCCTAACTTGTGACCAGAAGACTAAGAACTGACTAAAGAAAAGTGTATACAGACACCTAAATGGAGAAATAAATAATCTCAAAACACTGTGTTATAAAATTCTACTTTTCACCCTTTCTAAAATAAAGAAATCAGCATTGCTTTGAAATGCAGTGGAGGTGAGGAGCGTGAAGGCAAGCGGCACAACCTGGCCCATCAAAAGGTCCCTGCACAAGTCCCTGGGTGGCTGCAGTCCCTCAAGGCAATGGCCACTGCTGCCCTGGCAGCTTGCTGCTAAGTCTGTGTTGAGACTCCATGCAGGAGGTCCCCACCCTGGCCAGGCACCATGCCACCCTGGGAGAGCCCTGGGAGTGATGCCTGGCAGGGAACAGGATGCTCTCCAGATGGTGCTGAGCATGCCAGGGCATGGCTTGCTGAGGTATTGTGTGTGATTTTGTCACAACATAGGAGCACTTCTTTCAGCAGGTGGAGGGATCACAACCCCTGGCTGCAGCCCTCCAGGGAAATTTCTCCCCAGATCATTGTGCGGGACCCCAACCATTTTTGGACAGAAATTGCAGTCCTGCCTGGGCTTGCTTTGGTACAATAAAGACAGAACTGCCAATTAGCTGAGCCCTCGGTGTAGGATTAAAATAACAGTGCTCACAAACACCCAGTTTTAGAGGTGTTGATCCACTCAGCTACCTCAGAGGTAATTCTGGTCATGGATGTTTGGCATGCCTGAGAGCTGGCCCCAGCAGCACGAAGCCTCAGGCAATGTCAGTCTAGCAAGAATAAATCTCCCTAGACAAACTTGATTGCTTTTTTGATAGAAACAGAAAATTAACGGATGAAGGGAACGCTGAAGCTGTAATACATTTGCATCTGAGAAGTGCATTTGATACTGTGCCTCATGAAATCTTTCTAGAAAAATTAATTTAAATCAGCTTGGAGATGAACACTGTCTTCTTGATTGAAAACAGGCTGGAAGGCTATAAAGAGAGGTTAACAGTGAGAGGCAAAGCATAAAGTTGAAGACGGGGCGACCATAGAAGAACCACAAAGCTTACTCTTATGTAAGTTTTATTTATTCTCCCCACTGCTCATCTAGAAATGGAGAAGGAAGAAACGTTTTAATAAGATACGCAAATGAGATTAAATTAGACAGGACTAAAGTCCTCCACAGAAGATGCAAAAGATTCAGAGAGAGAAACAGCTGGGTCAGGATGCCATGAAAGGAATTCAGGGTTAGCTAAAGAATAGAAGAATTTAACCATTATTCCTGTTCACTGGAACAAACCAGATCAATTGGTTTTCACTGGTAGAAGGAAAGGAGGTTTTAGTTCATAATTTTGTGTTTCTGCTTCTACAAATGTGAATCTTGCTAGCCTGAAGACTTATAAAATCCACTTCTACCCCAGCACACTTCCTAAAGGGGAGGTTCTGAATTGCACATCTGGATATATGATTTGGATATTTATAAGCTGGTGACATAATGCAGGGTTTTGACTTCCACATGGGTGATAGCGCTTAAAGTCTGGACTGCATTCTTCAGGACAGACGTTCACACCCAAAATGACTTGCTAAAAAAAAAAAAAAAGTCTAATTTAGCATTTTAGAATCTGCCTGCTAAATATCTGCAATAAACCAATAGGTGAAATTCTGTCTTTTCCCTCAAAACTTGTGGGCACAAGGTACATCCATGTTAGAAACGAGATATGGCAGCAAAAGGGCAGTGCAGCTTTGGGCAGCACAGGTCCAGACCACTTTTATGCTGCTCTCCTCTTTCTGCACCTGGAACCCTGCCTTCAGCTCTGGGAAACTCATTAGCAAGGAGATATTAAAAAAATTGTAGTGAGTTCAAAGAAGAGCAACAAAAATTATCAAGGGGATGGAGACATATAATTTATAAAGAAAGATTAAAGGAGCTAAATAGGTACTTGAAGAACTGAATCTGTAATATACTGTTAATCAGATAAAAATGGCTACAAAAAGACATTACAATCTAGTGCTGAAAAGTATGAACACCAAAGACAGGGAAGAATTAAGTAGCATGGTAAAGTGTAAAAGGAAGTGTAGTATGAGTTGGAAGTGAGAATGGGAAAGAGAGACTAAATATCCAGAAAAAAAGTCCAGGCAAGGGAACCTTCATAAGCTGCAACACTTGAAGTTAGAGCAAAATAAAAGCCAGATGTGCAATGAGGGATGACCACCCAGTCCCCTCAGAGAGCCAGAAGATCACTGTGCTTCTTACTGCTTTCTGTGGGAATGGCACAGATCCCTAGCTGGGGGGTTACCTGACAACAATGAATGTATGAATATGTATGAGACTTATTCACTGTTAGTTGTGGCGACAGTATCATTTCTTTCATGTAATTTCAAATTTCCTCTAGTGAGCACTTGTTCAGAATGAAGAATTTGGCATCTGGTCTCTGAACATTTTTTTCCTGAATTATCTCAGTGTTTTTATGCTTGGTGGTACTGTGGGAGCTGACACACACAGAAGTTTCCTCCTCCATGTAAAATTTACCATTTAATCTCTTAAAGTCACTTGTTACCACTCTGCAGAAGTACACCTTTATGTTCTTAAGTGTAGCTGCTCTGTGCCAACAGCAACAAGCTCAGGGCAGGTATCCTTAATGCCTTGTCCAAACCATACAAATTATTCTTCAGGATTTCAACCTCCTAAGTATTGTGTAGCTAATGCAACACAGCATCTTAGTTTTCTCATTTATTTTGCTTTACTTCATACGCTGTATTGCTTTCACCTCTCAAATATTGATTAAGTCAAGTCAAAGCCTTGTACTAATCAGTGTTGCACAGTTTGCATTGTTGTACACGTGTACCCATTATAACTGGGTTTTGTAAAGTAGTTTGTGAGCTATCTGTTTCCAAAATTAGACAAGATCTGCACGTTTTAGCTGAGATCAGCTCTTATGTGTTCAGTATCACCTAGGCTCCATTTACTAGTAATTTTCTGTACCTTAGAAAATGTAGTTAGGTCCTCCCCCACCCCTAGTGATGGTTAATTAAAGCAATTCATGTGGAGCAAATCAACTTCCATGAATGATTAAACAAAGGGAAAGATAGATAAGATAAGATAAGATAAGATAAGATAAGATAGATAAGGTAAGATAAGTGCATAATATCTACCTTGCATATAAGCCTGTATGATCAGAGAACAAAAGTGGAAATAAATGAAATTAAGCATTCTTGGAAGTGCTCTTTGTCCACATCCAAAGTAGCAGCCCATGAGAAGCTGGACACTCGTAGCACTGAGAGCTCATTTTTTCTGTCACTTGCACCATGTGAAACTCCTATAGTGAGCAAAGCCCCTAGAGAGCTTATCTGGAGAGACAGCGTGGACCTACTCTCCAAACAGTGGCAGACAGTGGGGCAAGTTCTGCCTACCTAGTTCCTGGCAGTGTCAAGTGTGGATTTCTAATCTCTGCATAAAGCTGGAGATACAGTCAGATGACTTTGTATTACTGTCATTTGTATTCTGCCTCCGGATGCTTTCATTCCTCTTGCTTTGAGTAATATTTTTTCAACCTTGTCTTCTCATTAAAATCTCCACTTCATTATAGCACATTTCAATATAATTTCCTCCTGAACTGAGCTCGGGGTGCAGCCCAACTAATAAGAACTGCATGATCTGCATTATTATGCACACATAACCCATTATAATTGAATCTTATTCCACTTTAATTGCAAGTGTTTACAAACATTGTGTTCACTGCAACAGATTATGTATTTTAGTTGATTGTGCCATTAATGATTGAAAAGTCAGTGCCATTTTGTGTTTAATCCATTTTTGGCTTCCATAACAAGTGACATAACATAAAACTCTTCTGGAGAGTCACAAGATACATTTCTAACTTTCTCTTACTTATTTCTCAGTGTTGAGAAGAGCTCTCCCTAAACTGAAACCATGCATCTTCAGAAGCACAACTCTTCCTATCATTCAAATCATCTTCAGCCTTCCAGAGTGTGGCAGGATTTTAGTCAAATATTCATTCTTGGTTGAATTTGGAGGCCAAAATTATTTCAGCGACAGGGACCTTGTTGTTCTCCGTAATTTACAACACCCCCCATCACTCAAGCAAGCCCAGTGCTTTTGCATTTTCAGAGAATGGCTTTGCACCCAAAGCGTGCTTAAGCACCCCCACTGACTACCCAGCAGTTTTGTTTCTGGCCGGTGCAATAACGTCAGCAGATGCAAAATCACTTAGGAAGTGGACCTCCTGAGACTTCAGATCCTGAAGAGAATTGGAAAATTTGGCAGCACACTGTGCTGTTTTGGTGCAAGGTCAGTTAGATAAGGTCAGTCAGGATGTTAAATCTAGCCACTGCCTAGTTTGTCATCAGGTTTTATAACAGAAACAAGGGAGTTTGATAGACCAGAGTCTCTAGAAGAAAAAAAGATATTCAAAACAAACCAGTATTTTCTCCAAGATTTACAGGAGGTGTACTTCTTTTTATGTGCTTTTTCTCAGATGCATTTACCCCGTGTAGAATTAACAGAAAGCTATGTCCTAAATCTGGGCTCTCTTCAGCTTTTCCTTCACATATGTTTATCCTGCTGCTCTTTAAGCATCTATGCAGAGCATATTCTCACCCTAAAAGCTGCCCGTCAGGTATGAGTAAAGCCTTGATGAAGATGCTGACAGCTGACAGGACCACCAATTGCAAGCATCTTGCAAAGAGTTCTCAAAACTAGCAATGCTTTTTGCCACCTCTGCATCACAAATCCAGTGGCTTTCCCTTGAGCCTTCCCTGTTACAGAAGGTCTGGAAGCTGATTTTATGGCCCCAAACATGCATATTGGGTTGTTAAATGTAACTATCATTGAAGAAAAGACTATTGCACTAGCGAAGGAGAAAGAAAGGGTTTGTCCTGAGTGGAAGAGAGATTTTGGCAGACATCAAAATGCAGGTGATGTGCTCAGCATCTTCAGGATGCTATTGTTTATGTCTTTGACAATAAATAATACATCACACGCATTGACAAATGGAGCTTCACAAAAGCCTTGTGAAGTAAATCAGCAGTTGTTATCCAGGATGGGGAGGGAGACAGGGCATAAAAAGGTTAAGCAACTTGACCAAGAAGATACAGCAAGCCTGTGGCAAAGTGCAGCTCCTGTGGTGTCCAGGTCTATGCTGGTAACCATAAGCCCTTTGCCCCCCAGTTTTCTTTTGGCTGTTACCAGCTGCAAAGGAATGGCCACTGATAAAGCATTTGGATCCTAAGCTGTCAGGAGGATGTAAAGCCAGGAGATAAATGAATGATTTTTGTGTTCTGTGATGGATTTACAGAGAATCTCAGAGGCTTTAATTTGGACAGTCTCAATTCTGCTATACCTTTTTGGTTTCATCTATTGGATTTTTGATAACTATAACACTCTCCAGTGGGACTGAGGATCTAAAGTCTTTTGGGGTGGAATTAAGCAATGTAGTGTGATTCTGTGTTTATAACAGGAAGGCCTTTGTTTGCACTTATAAGGATTTGGGCAGGAACTCTGCTGTTATTAATTGTGTATTATGACTCATAGTAAACTCACTGCATTATCTAAACTATTTTCTAGGCATCGTGAGATGTTCAGAGGTTTCCTGTATCTTGAAGTGTGAGATTTTGTCCATCTCTACACAGCTGTGCAAGTAGGGATGGCTGTAAGGTTATATATACATCAGGAGGCATGCTGATAATGCAGAGGTGATCTTGCAGGAGTTTATGTTTACTGTAATTTATGGCAGTTTGGTGTGATTTGGAAATGCTTTGGGCTGAATCAGGTAAACCCACACAGTCTGGATTCAGTAAAAGCAGGATCTCATTGCTTTAACTGCTTTGCCCCTTCTTCCTTCTTTGTTTTCTTGCACAATATCCTGCCTACGTGGCTGGTCATGCTCAGACCTCTAGCCCTACAGCTGGCTCAGTGCAAGCAGGGTCGTAGCAGGAGGCTCTGTTCAGGCTTGCACTCCAGTCAAGAATTTTTTTGCTGCTAGGGCAGAGGATGCCAGCATGTCCCTCCTTTGCAAAGTTATTCCAAGCCTGTAGTCAGGACCTAGTGCTGATCAAATGCTTGGCTGTCCTGTGATGAGAAGTGTGGCAGAAGTGAAAAGCATTACTATTATTGCTGTCCTTTGAAAGGCAGTCCCTAGGGGAGCTGACATTTGAAGGATTCGCTGCATGCGGCGAGGTCTGCTGTCAGCCTGCAAAGCCAGGATTCATGAACGGTGGCTCACGGATATTTTGTGTGGTGCATTGAGGAGGTAAAGCTTTTGTTTCGGGAGAACAGCTCTGCAGAGCTCTGGAAGGAGTAGTTCCTGTAGCTACAGAAGAGTTGGTACAAGGGCAGAGCTTTTAAGAAGGGCAAAGAGAAAACAACCCCTGAGTGCATGCATGCGCTGCGTGTATTTGCATGCATATGCACATGCAGGTCGGTTTGTGGATGTAATTAACTCCTAGGTTCCTGGATGCATTTGGAGAACACAATATGAGGTTGCAGAGTACATTCTCATCTTTGTGTGAATGCAACTGCATTAACCTTAAAAGAGGAAATAGGAGGGATTTAAAGCACTGCAATAAAGCTCTATTGAGGAAGAATCCCTTCCAAAATCCTTGTGTTAAATCAAACTCATTTTGGTTAAATAAGCTCATAAACTCCTCCATCACATAAACTATTATTTTTACACTCTCAGTACTGAAAAAATGGCCAAATGTATTATCATTGGTTTTAACCTGGCAAAGATCTTTTCTCCTGGCCTGTGATGCTATCTGCCAAGCTTCAGGTCTGAAGCAGCCTTTTGTGCTTGAAGCTTTGTGCATACAAGCCTCTGGGACAAAAACAAACAAACAAACAAACAATGATTTATCATTGACAAGCTGGCCCAATCTTAACTAGTGTCGAGCAGCTAGAGAATCTAAAAAGCGCATCAGCCTTGGAGTCAGTGGGGAAAAGAGGAAATTCACTTTGGTTACCAGAGTCTTGACATAAAAGCAAAAAATTAAAGGGACACATTAGCAAGCAGAGCACTTCAAAGATAGGACAGTTTTCAGATGGCAATGCATGTTGATAAGACCATTAGAAACCAACAAGCAAACAGATTAATAAAGTGGGATTGCCTTTTGGTTCTTGAGACCAACAGTCAATTGCATCCCAACAGGATAATCAGAGATCTGAGTGCAGAAATCAAGCCACCACTGAAAATCTGTACTCATAGCCAGCACCTTCTCACTGCCCTCCCAAACTCCTCTCCTTCCAGCAAACACTGATAGTCTGAACTTCCCAGCCAGGCTGCTTCACAGGGATTTTAGTGTGGAAGGTGGGTGGAGGAGGAAAAAATGGAAAAGAAGTGGAAGAATAAGATCAGTGAGATGCAGAGCTTAAAGAAAATGTTTAGGAGTACATTGAACGGGAACCTGGACGTGAGGACAGCTTGGCTTCCAGCCCCAGGAATTCCCTGAAGGCCTGGGAATGCCTGCAATGCAAACCCCACGGCCAGGATGAGAGGTCACATCTCAGCATGAATGTTTCTCGTCCCTGCTATACAGCATGCTTCCAGCTGTAGAGTGACTTGGTGCTTTGAGCTAATACTCGGGAGCAAATGGAGGGGCTTTCAGGCACCAGAAATACCCAACGATTAACTCAACAGGGGCTAAAATAAGTGTCATGCATGGAAGAATATTTGGCATATTTCCAGGTCTTAGCAAATACAAAACCCTATCAGTCTAAAGAAGCATTAGGAGTTTATGATGTGAAAATAACTGGCTGGTGTGTGACGCATTTCCAGCTTCTGGTGAGCCATCTATTAGAAGAAAATGTTTTAGACATTCCGGGGCTGGACTCAACCTCCCTGCTGCAGGCCAAATGCCATGACCATGAGGCAAGTGTTTCAGAACCAGAATAGCCTACCATGTGCAAAGAGGGAAGAGATCGGGAAACATTAGGCGTAATTACTTCTCAGCTATTTACTAGTCAGATGAGGTGATGGGGAAAAGTCTTCTGTAATAGCCGAGTTCGGGCAGCTTATGTCTGCTATGGTGTCATCTTCGCTGGCTTCTTCTCACTCTGAGGCATGTACCAGGTGGATGGAAACCTTTTACAGTATGACCATTTGACTCAAGCTCTCAGAGTAAAGGGGAATCTGTCGAAATGGCAAGAGTGAGCAAACTGTTTTCAGCACATCTATTTTAGCAGCAACAAAAAAAGGCATCTCAGTCATGCCCAGCAATCAAGGTCAGCATGACCTTGGGTTTGAGTAGCAGCACTCTCCACTCCAATGGAGTCAGGAATCTCAGAGCCTTCCATGGATACCAACTAGTTCTACCAATACTTTCAGTAATAGAAAAAATGTCTGCTTTACAAATAAGCAAACCAAAACATGAGGAAATAAAATATTACCCAAGAAGTTAACAGGACACTCAGCAACCATGAAGACTATGACTGCCAGTCCTTTCTTTTACCTGCATTCTTTTTGGGAGTATGCTGGGGAAAAATGTCAGCATCCACATTCACGCATATTGCTCAGTGACAAAAGATGGCAAGTCCTTCATTGCCAGACTAATTCCAAATGGTATTCACAAGATCCATAATCGTTTCCTTAATGACCAATTTTTGAACAGTGTTTCCTTTCTCTAGAGAAGTTCATCAGTGGAAGGAAATCTTAGGTAGTTTCAGAAGGGCAAGTCTTTTCCTTCTATAATCCTAAGCATGCAGGAGCTGCCCCAAGGTGTCTGCCCTCTGCATAGAGGTCGCAGACCCAACAGTGCACCTCTGTCTCCAAGAGCTGCTGGCATTCACATACAGAGAACTAGAAAATGAGAGCCAAAATTCAGTCAAACTGAAAAATGGACCTATGTCCTTTTTTTTTTTTCCTTTCTTTCTCGTAAGTACTAATTTTCTGTCCTCTGTGTCTTTTTATTTCTTCTGTCTGCTATTTTTGTCAAACACAAGGTTTATGCTCTTTATTTGACATAGTCTTTTCAATTCCTCTGGGGAAAAAAAAAAAAAAAAAAAAAAAAAGAGAGAAACTGTAGACATAGTAGTGCCAGTTACAAAGGACTACAGTGAAGATCTCTCCACTGGAGAAGCTCTAATATGTGTCACAAGGCACCAAAAGGCAGGGAGGTTTGTTTTGAGCTCTTTATGTCTGGGAAACTGTCTCCTCTGCAATGATTACAGATCTTGGCTTATTTTCCCATCTTTAACCCTGTGACATTAAGAAGCTTCCCAAAATCAAATGTTTATTCTTCCCTCCTGAAGTACCAGGTACTTCTCAAATGCATGCAGGATCTGGACACTCACTCACACACCTGTGTTTTCCTTTCAGACAGTACTACCTGGATACCGTGCAGTACACTCTTCATGGCCCGAAATTTTTAAAAGAAAATGCACAGACACGTGCAAGAACAGAGAATACCCCTTTGCTTCCCTTTGCTTCCTGACTTAAGTAAATTTATGGACTTTGCAAGTACCTTCATGCCCAAAAGGCAGGATCACTTGCAGGATGAGTTGAGGAGATGCTTGCTCAGATCCTCCAGTCAACTCCTTGACTGACATCCTTGCTGCTCAGTCACTCTTCAGAAAATGTGTTGAGGTACTTTCATGGGTATTGTGACATCTCAGCCGTGCTATTCCCCAACTAACCTTTCCTACATGAGCTACAGAGACACCTACTTTAAAGCAGTAGAAGCAGCACATTTCACTGTGCTCCATAAGAATTGTTTCATCCTGCTGTAATCCCGCTACCTGCTGAGGAGCATCACTGTGGCACAGGGATAGGGCATTTTCCAGCAGATGTGAGCAAGCCCAGCCAAAGTGCCAAGCCCACCTCAGGATGTATAGTGCACGAGCAGAGCCCCAAGGTCCCCCTGGCATCCCTGGCTCTCGGTGGTGTGGGGCCAGGCCTGGGCTAACGGCAGCTGGGCTGGGGGCGATGGGAGCTCCTAACGCTCTGCCGGAGCCCCCCGGGACCACTGCTCAGGTCAGTGCTGCTCCCCAGGCAAGGGCGGCAGAAGCAGCAGCAGCTGGAGGTCGCTTGGCAAGAGAGGATGAGGAGGGGAGGAGGAAAAGAACCGCTGACACTGAGCTGGTGCCTCCCTGCTCCTCCTGCTGTTGTTTCCTCGGGGCTGAGGATCGGATCAGTTCTATTTTTGAGATTTGGATAAAAGTGTCAATCCCAGGCCATGAATCTTTCAGCTGCAGGAAAGCCTGACTCTCTTTTCTGTGAGGCGGGCTCTGCCATGCCTGCCCAGCTCAGTGTTGCCTGGCTGGAGCACCCAACTCAGAGCAAGCCTGTTCTTTCATCCAGAGACCATAATGATGCTGACATCCACAAATGTGCCCACCAGAAATACTCATGTGTGGAGCCACAGATCTAGCCTTCAGTAGGTATCTTCTGTGCTCCTACCTGGTACAAAGTTTCTTCTCCGAGCCCTCTTCAGCCACCACCTTGCAGGGGGGCAGGATTTCACAGAACCAGTGTGAAACTAAAGACAGCCTGACAGGAGCAGAAAAGCAGAGGGCTGGAAGAGGGTTCTGCATCACTGAGCCCAACCCTCTGCAATCACAGGCCACCATTTCATAAGATCTTTTTCATCCAGCAGTAAAGCTGTACCTTAAAATTAGTTTGGTTTTACCTCTGCCTCTTTGTCAAGAGGACTAATTTAGTGCCTTATTCTTCTGATGGCTGGAAACCTCAGAATTTCCAGCCTAAGTTTATCCATGACCCATTTCTACCTGTTTATTTCTTGTGCCAATGCCATTCTTGAGTTGAAGTGGCTGTTCTCACTCTCCAGTGTTAATTCTCCTTCCCCCCCCCCCCCTTTATAGGAAGCAATCATATCTCTCAAAGCCAAAGAAAGGCTGCATTTGCTGCGTTTCTCTGCAGCTGCTTCTATTTTAACAGACCTTTTCTGAGCTTTTGTTCCAGGACTGGCTACCTAGTGCTCCAGGTAGGATGTCATCAGGCCCTGGATTGGTGATGTACACACTGGATGTCTGATGGTTCACAGATTCCTTCTCCAGAGTCCCTCAGGGCACCCTAGAACAGCTAACTTCACTTTCTTCTCCACTATCATGCGTAAAAGACAAGACCTGTTTCACAGAAATAATCCATGGCACGATTCTCTCAGTGCCCAGCCTTGCCCTGCGTACAATTACATCCCTCTTCACACTCCCATCGCTCTTGCTGCAGCCTTCAAGGCCATCCCATTTTTTTTAATACTGTTTTCTAGATCTACACTATTGTGTTAATCCACCCTAATTTCATCTCAGCCACAAGTGCAAAAGCATGTCCTTTTATGCTAAGAACATTAGATTTACAAATGCAATCAACTTCCCCAACTAACCCTAAAGAGATTCCAGGGGCAGCCACTGCACCCCAAACTTTCCCAATTATATGCTCTCTGTATCTCTCCAGACATTTCCTGCACAATTCCACTAATCCCTGTTTTCTCTAGTTTGACTAATCCTTTCTCTATGTCAAATACTCTACAGAAGTCCGGAGAGATTAGATCTACTGCACTGCTTTTGTCAAGCAAATCAATTATCTTATCAAATAAAATCATCAAATTCGTCTGACACAATGTAGCTTTGGTAAAGCTGTATTGCATTCTATCCTTCCAAAAGATAGAAAAGATTCTTTTCCTTCCTTTGTGTAACACTGAGGTCAGACAAACCAGCCTTTAGTCACAGCAATCATATTTTTCTCTTAAAATATACTAAGCAAGTACTATCCAAAGGGATGACAGGAACAGTGCCCCATCTGGAGACAAATTCCCTACATATTGGCTCCAGCAAAGCCACAGCAGACTAGCACCTAACCTTTATTACTTGCTTTCCTACCTTTTGTTTATGTTTGGTTTGTTTGGTTTTTTTTTAAATTGTTACTTCAAAAGTGGTTTGAATTCAGGCTTTTACAGTCTCAAAGTCCAGGGGATTAGGAATCAAACTGACCAAATTCTGGGAAAATAACGTAAGACCTGAACTTCCACATGACCAATGGAACAAAATGCTCTTATCTTTTCTCATGGCAATTAGGGAATCTGTTCCCTAAAACAGGCCAGAGAACTGCAAATTGCATAGAAGAAGGTCATTAAAAATTAAAATAAAATTGAGACTATTACTTGTGTCTTGCTTGGGTTTGATCCAAAGGCTTCTGGATAGTACAGCTAAGAGGCTATTAAATGTTCCCAGCCTTCTAGCTGGGGCTACAATTCTTAAGCATCCTTTGGTCACTCATGGAAAAGCCCCGTGGCCAGGGCTCTGCTTCTCATCCTCCCTTCTCATTTTTAGTAGCCATGCTGAGATGCAGGAGCACCACGGCTGCTGCAATAGCTGCTGAGACAGACCACCAAGCCATACGGTACAGGGCTGCAATATGGCATTTTGCTAACTGTTAATACTACATACAAACAATAAAGTTGACAAGTTAATGAAAATTAAGAAAAATGAGACCGTTTCACTCGAGCTGTTCTGGGAGCAGCTCAAACAGCCTTGCACGGACTATTAATCTACTACTCCTATTACAAAAAATAAAATGAATGGTCAGTGACTGGAATTAGAAGAGAAAGTAATGAAACTGAAACATGATTATTAGCAAAGACAGTCTCTAGTAGGATACCAGATTCCAGCTGAAAGTTCAGACAAATTTGAACTTAGTGGAAGAGAAAACCCCACTTAATTTTCTCTGTCTCACAAAAGAGTTTTATGAACCTAGCAAGGAAATTTTAGCAAATCTGATTATGCAGGGAAAAAAGCTTTTGTCATAATTAATCCAATTCAGAAATCAGATGCCAGCAAAGGGGGAATTCTCCTTCTCATTTGTATTCCTGTCAACCCACTGAAACCAGAAGGGCTTCAGGAAAGTTTAAGACTTCCTTTGTAAAACTATATTGCTACACAGTAACTGGGCCCATACTTACATTTAGATGTTTCTCCCAT
This sequence comes from Merops nubicus, assembly GCF_000691845.1. Taxonomy (NCBI): domain Eukaryota; kingdom Metazoa; phylum Chordata; class Aves; order Coraciiformes; family Meropidae; genus Merops; species Merops nubicus. Next base: position 21,255 of record NW_008590033.1, read on the forward strand.
CACTGAGGAGATAACACTCATAACATTTAATAATAACACACATTGAGTGCTATTATTAAACAGACAAAGGATCTCTGGAACAAAATCCCATTTCAGGATTTGTTTTTACAAGTAAAATACATTTGTACATCTAGAGTCAGGAATTATAGCAGACAGTAGTAATTACACAGTAGAGAATATATCTCATATATATCATACCAAATACATAAATGCAGAATCTTCATCCTCTATTTCATTAAAAATGGCTACATTAAAAATTAATGATATTAAATCTCTTCACCATATCTCAGATATTTCAAAGAATGTTCTAGTAGCTAAAATATCAAGAGGCTACTGAAATAAACCACATGAATAACTTGGGACAGACAGTGTCTTTCTGTTCAGTGGTTCAGCTCTTGACACAAAGGAGCAGTCCCTGAAAGGGAAACCTGAAAGGACTGAGCCGTCCAAAATAATTAATGCACATGATTGATTTCTTTGCAAGAGAGAGGAAAGCAAAAGCAGATCTTCAGTTTTTGGACTCAGACCTGTATTCCTCATGGCAGTGTGTATGAGACACATTGCTTGCTACCAGTATGCTAACTCTGGGTTCCTAATTGGCTCCAGATCAATGATCCCTCATGCTACCCACATTCAGCAAGGCCGAATTCTGCCCTCTGCCACAGCTACAGGTAGGAGTAACTCTGTCAGCTGCTGCAGAGTTGCTCTGTGTTTACTCAGGGGGAGTTGATAGCTGAAGTGGGTCTCCATTTCTTAACCCCTTCTAAAGGTATAATTTAGATTTCCTCTCTCTTGAAATCCTATCTTGACAAATATGCTGAAGTATCTCATTACTGACCTCATACCTGAACACAGCTTCTACCTGGGCTTCCCCCTGAGTTTGCTTAGCGAGAGAAAACGGGTGGCAGAGGCGATGCCACCACAAGTGCTGCCAGCTGCCTACCCCGGTGTCATCACAGCCCCGCACTGCTGCCCGCCAAGGCCCAGCTCTGCTTCTCGCCAGCAGGTGAGTGACTCTTCACTCACGGCCTTTCACACAGACACTTCAGACCCTGCAGGCTGCACGCGAGGCTGACGCCCGTCACTGGTGCAGAGCGTCGAGGCTCTCGTGTCCCACAGGCTGGAGGAGGTTCCGGCACACGCCTCACTGGGAAAGGCTATGCCAGGCTCAGGCAGGAAGCCTGGAAAAGCAAAGCCCTACCATGGAGTGCTTTACGCTTCGGGGCCACCCTACACATCCCCAAAACCCTCTCAGTGCTCCCATGCAACAGTCACACTGTACAATGCCCGTGCACATCTGTAGGGAGAGAACAAACCATACTTCAATCTGAGGTAGCACCTTTCACACTTGTCAGCTGCCTCTTCAAGTTCTTCACAGCTTAAGAGACCTCCCTGCTCACATGGGCTTCCTAACCTTCCACACTGGCCAATTAAATGTGATCAGAGCAGAGGCTTTGTGTTGAACCAAGAGCTACAGAGATACTTTGCTTGCTTGGTGGACTTGCTCCTGTTAACATTAGTGAGACAGCTGAGGGCCTGTTATTCTACTCCAGTTCTTCACCTCCCCTCTGCAGGCAGTACACTATGTCTGGAGAGCCAGGCAGGTGCTCCAGGGAGTCACTTTTCCCTTGCTGAGGGATTACATTGGAGCTTGCTGAGCGTGGCTTGAGGCCACCAGCCTGGCAGGGGTTAATGAGCCAGTCAGGCAAAGCATGAGCCGATGGGCAGCAGACGAAAAGGGAGAGAGTGGGATTAGTCCTGTACAAAAATAATAGCAACTCTGGGGGATGAAAAAACAAAAGGTAAATAGACATGCTGTGTGAGATAAAGAGGACCCTGGGGAGACTTGCTCCTGCATTACCAGATACATCATGCTTCCTCCAAAGAGGACTTTTTATTGCATTTCCAGGGACTGGGGCTTTTTACTAGTTTACTGCACCAAGAGGTATTTGAAATATAAGCGTGAAGACTAAGTAAAGAAAACACATCCTTCTTGTGGTGGCAGTGGGTGGGAGGAGAATGGATTAGAGGAGTGAGCCCAGGGTTAGAGATGCGGCGAGCGTGCCTCCCTGTGCCTGCGTGGCACATCAGGCTGATTTTAGCTTTAAGCACAGGCAGCTGAGGCCGAAATGCATCCCCAGAGCCTGATCCTGCCACATCCAGCTGGTCACAGCAGAGCTGGGGCATTAGTTGCAGAGGTAAAGACTTTCTGGGACTGTTTTTTTCAGGTTTGTCTTATTTGCTCACGATTACAGTGTTGCTAGTTTCTGTGGTCTAAAGCTCCAGCTGGGAGCCCCTGCAAGAGAAGAGCAGGATTTGTGTACTGCTGGACAAATCCTTGTGCTGTGCTTTTTGCTAAGGATATGGCCCCTCATCCCTGTAGGGATGGACTCCACGTCTTCTGAGGCTCTCTTGAAGTCCACAATTTAGAGTCAAGGTTATTTCTGAGAGTCTCAAAATAGAGCAAGTACAGGCACAAAAAATCAGAGAATCTACTTAACAATTCTTGCAGCAAAGAAAAGGTCAGATTACAGGTGTACTTATGGACAAGCTGTCCCTTTTTAATTTTTATTTTTTTTTAAATTACCTAAAGTGGAGAAAAAATGAGACATTACTTCAACAGGCATAATGAGTATAAAATAATTTCAAGCAGATGTAAACAAATAGCATTAGGTAATTAAAACCAGAGATAACTCACTGGCTGAATTCCTCTGGAGTCCTCTTCACTTCAGCCTTTGATGATACATTAATGTTTTTGCATATGCAGAATTCAAAAATGTATCAGAGAAAAAAAAAAAGATATTTCTTTTATCAATGAAAAAAATGTGTTTATGCCAAAGGAGTAACCCTATAGCCTGTGTTAAAGGCAGAGTTTTATCATCCTGCCTTTTTCCTCTTGCAAAGCATCTGCTTTGTTTCCAAATACAATTTTTTTTCCCCCAAGTCATTTATCCATAAGCACATCCTGTGCCCTCCTCTGCAGTGATGATGGGGAAGAGGTGGCAGCTTTGTGCAGGAGGAGGGATGCTGTTTTTCATGGAGGGGAAATATATATATCTCCAGAGATGTATGCCTAAGACCAAATGTTACCCTTAGTGGTATAAATCCCCAATGACTCGACTTCAGCAAATACAGTGAAGTCCCTCTGGTCACTCCAGATTTACACAGGAAAACCGAGAAAATATTTTGAACCTTGGTGAATTCTTGATGTTCACAACCATAACTCCTCTGCCGGTAGCTTTGGTGGCAGCCACAGCCCCTGCAGCAGCGTAGCCCAGTGGGGGTTGAGCCCCTCTGAGCACCTCCTACAGACTATAGGTCACTAAAATTAAAAAGCATCTTGTGAGAGCTTTTTTCTGTCCCTGCCAGCACACGTTTTCTCCAAACAGGCTGGCTTTGAACTCAGCCCAGGCAATGTCCCCTCCTGTTCTCCAGCTGCTATGAAGCTGCCACCAAAATCCTTCTTCAGCCTCCAAGTGGGGCTGCACCATGCACAGCATCTCATAGAAGTGTCCTTGGTGATTATGGACACTAGAATCATAGAAACATAGAATACCAGGTTGGAAGGGACCTCAGGGATCATATGGTCCAAGTTTTCTTGGAAAAAACAGTCCAGACAAAATGGCCCAGCACCCTGTCCAGCTGAATATTAGAAGTGTCTAATGTTAGGGAAAAAAGATGAGGGGCATCAAGTCACAACTGAGGGAAAATGGAAGAGAAATTCTTTCCTGCCACTCTGTTCCCAGGTCCAGCACAACCCCAAACCATCCTGGAGGGTGCAAACCCCCAGCTTTGTCCACTAATGCAAAGTGTGTCCTGGTGTTAGCATGGAGGCAACTCCTGCCTCCACAACCCGAGAGAAGGTGAGGTCTCATCAAGGGTGAGCACATTATTCTGCCCTTCTTGCACAAGCATGTCTCTTCACACCTCCACAGCTGAAAGGCAGCTGCTGATGCTCATTCCAGAGCAAGCATCACAAGATAGTAGGGATGCCTGAAGGTAAGGAGGCTCTACAGAGGGATCTGGACAGGCTAGATCCATGGGCCAAGGCCAATGGTATGACATTCAACAAGGCCAGGTACCAGATCCTGCATTTGGGCCACAACTCCCTGCAACACTACAGGCTTGAGGAAAGATGCCTGGCAGAAAAGGACCTGGGGGTGTTGGTCAACAGCCAGCTGAACATGAGCCAGTAGTGTGCCCAGGTGGCCAAAAACACCACCAGCATCCTGGCTCGGACCAGAAACAGTGTGTCCAGCAGGACTAGAGCAGTGATTGTTCCCCTGAACTCGGCACTGATCGGGACACACCTCAAATACTGAGTTCAGTTTTGGGGACCTCACAACAAGAAGGACATTGAGGAACTGGAGCACATCCATAGAAGGGCAACAAAGTTAGTGAAGGGTGTAGAGAACAAGTCTTCTGAGGAGCAGCTGAGGGAACTGGTGGTGTTTAGCCTAGAGAAAAGGAGGCTCAGAGGAGACCTTCTTAGTCAATCTACAACTACATGAAAGAGGGTTGTACCCAGGGTGGGGATCTGTCTCTTCTCTCAAGGAACAAGTGATAGGACAAGAGGAAATGGCCTCAAGTTGCGCCAGGGGAGGTTGGAAAAATTTCTTCACCAAAAGGGTTGTCAAGCCCTGGAACAGGCTGCTCAGGGGAGTGGCAGAGTCACTGTCAGTGGAAGGATTTAAAAGGTGTGTTGAACTGGTGCTGAGGTGACCTGGCAGTGCTGGGTTAATGGTTGAACTTGATCTTCAAGGTCTTTTCCAACTGAAACGATTTTGTGATTCTACTTAGACATTTTTAGGCTCTTGCTATTCTGAATTTAAAGTTTATCAGCAATACAGCAACAGTTTAACCTTAACTAGATTGGATTTCAGTTGTCTTGTTTCAATCCTCCAGCAAAACTCACAAAGCACTTTATAAAGGCAGAGGTTTATTCTTACCTAACAAACAGGGAAACTGAGGCACAGTACTACAAAAGGCCTCTCCAAAAATCAGATCCTGACTCACAGGCTATTTACCTGTCTGCTTCTCTTATTATTCCACTGAAAATTCTCCCCATGGCACAGCCAAGTCCCCTTCTCTCCTTCTTTACATGCTCTCTCCACAACTTGATCTTTCATACCCAGAGTGCAGAGCTTAGCATAAAGCACCAAACCATCAAAGAAACCCAAACAGACATTTCACTGGTGCAAAAGTTCTTTCAAAAAGAGAAAGAACAGAAATAGAAGCATGAGCTGCATCAGAGAAGTGACTATTCCACCAAAATAAAGAAGCAGCAACTGAGTAAAGAATAAAAGGAAGAACAGATTAAAGCAGAAACTTGAATCGTGAAGAAAGGAGAGCTCTGCATAGTAAATCGTTTGCAGGGGAGTGGGAAAAAGGCAAGGAAAGAATTATCTAACAATATCTTGCTGAAGTTGCTGGAGAAGTAATATTAGCATAGGAACAGGCAAATGTGGCTAGAGAAGGCCATTGAGAGCTGGTGGAGAAACAGCTAGGCACCGTATATAAAATCAGAGAGCACCTAAGTGCCCAATTTGGTTTTTCTCTGCAAAGGTGAATAGCACTATGCGTTCTCTGTCACAAAGCAAGGAAATCACAGCAGTGTTGGTTAGAGCAGTGCTTCAGGAAATTACTGAACAACCAAGAAACAACCTCTGATCACAGCATTCCAGGAGAGGAGGAAATTTAGAGAACTCCACACAGAGCTTAGACCAACACAGGCTGCAAATGTCTGAACAGTAATCCATTGCTTAGCAAATGGGAAAGCAGCAGGCAGCAATTGCTGCTCAGCAGAACTGTTCAGGACAGGAAACCATCTCTGCCTGATAGTTGCACACAAAATCAGGCTTGAAAGCTCTGGTACTGACACCCAAACTGAGAAGAGTAAAACCACTGAAGCGTGAAATCCTCTTGGAATTACTCAACACTCATGCTGGAGACTGGCCCCAGCAACTGGGGTGTGCTCCTCAGATACATATTTTACCAGCCTTTAAGCCATAAACATTCACTGGGCCCAGCAAGCAGCATTGTGTAAGCAGCCAGGTTTGTTGGATTCTGCTTTGTTACTGTTCAAACTTACAGTCAATCTTTAGTGATTTACTGAGGAGGATTGGGCACACCAGCAATCATTTCATTTCATCATCTCTGCCAAAAGAATTCAATAGTTTACTCTACACATCATTGTGAAAGATGCTCTTTGAGTCTGTATTTCCCCTCCAGGTAATCATAAAAGGATTCCTGCTCTGTATCTAAGCAGAAAACTTGCCAAAGTCAGTGGACCGGCCCTTGTTTGTGCCAGCAGAAACAGTCTAAAGGAAGAAAAAGTTTCATTCTGATGTCTTTGCTGATAACTCTCTTAGGTATGTCTCATCTCTGCTGCTCCTCAATAACAGCAAGGACTAGACACTATTGCAGTTTGTGGAAGCTTTGATGTTTCTGAAAATTAGCTGTATTTTATGATATATTTGCTCTAGGTAACATCCCAGCTGGCAAGTATTAATTAACTGACAAGTCTAAAAGTGCAGGAAAGCAGTAAGCTCTTGGAGATGGAAAATGAAGGAAGAGTTAACCAGTCTTTCTTTTTGCCCACAAGTGTATGTACTCTGTTCCTCATCCACCCCCATAAAGTATGAAATGTAGCAGATGTTTTGAGAACAGCTAGCCTGATCTATCAGCCTCTCTATAAATGAAGGTTAGTGAAGAAGGCGGCAGAATAATATTTACAAGAGAAGAGCAAGAAGATTTCCGACACCTGGGTGACTTAATGATGGCAGATGGCAAAAGCTGAAGGCAAAGAGAAGGAGCAATGCACACCAGCAGCTGTTGAACAAATGGAGAGCAGAAAGGCCTCCACTGAAGCTGCACAGGAAGGATTTAATACTAGCAGTTCTGTAAGAATGATAGTGTGAATATGGAAAAAGGAGCTTGTGTTTTAACTCCTGAGAAAACTACCGTCAACAGTACCCAGTGGATTGTCAACCAAGGAGATTTTCCCAGCAAGAAGCCATCTATTTGCATCAAATACTGTCAGCCTGCAAAACAGCAACTTCTGGGTCATTTAACAACACTCCAGATGTAGTTATTTTCTCCTAGGCGAGTGACTCAAAAAGAGCTATGCAAGAAAAAGACAGCGTTGGCATATAGAGGGGGACAATCAAGCAGCGTGTGGAAGTGATTATCTAGTCGGTGTAATACAACTCAGTTAAATGAACGGATTCCCACGACACTTGGGTGTCCTACGATTCTCAGCATGAGAGACACTGCAGGGCTGCATTTCACCACCAGTAAATAAGTGATTTCTGACTTTATGTTAAAGATAATTGTTTATGACTAGTCACCCAGGACAGCCTGGCCGAGTGTTTTCCTGCAGTGGCATGTCAACTATTGCACTCTGAAGCTGTAGAAGACACAGGTGCTGTCTGTTTTACCACAAGAAAAAGAAGGGAGACTGGCCAGAGCTGTAAATGTAGGGACTGACATCAACTTGCTTCCTTCATAATTCTTGCATTTAAAAAACAGAGGTGGGATTAATGCACATAGCCACGATCATCATGAGGGACTGATCTTCCCAGATGCTGGACGCACCCTTTCTAGGGAATAGCTGCCATCTGCAAAACTCAGTTCTTACTTCAGGCTCCACAAAGACCAATAGTATCTAGATGTGTATGACAGAATTTGGCCACTTTTAAAGGATCCTTTTAATTGTCGAGATTAATTTTCCTTTACAGTGTAATTATACATACTTAATACAACCTGTTACCTGCCACTCACATCACGTCTGCAGCTCTGCCAGGCTAACACTGCACTGACCACTGACCCTCTACAGAGGAACCCACTGTGGAAGAATCATCAACGGATCATTCCTGCCATTCCTTCAATACAAGATTCACACCAAGTATTCATGGATTAGTGAGGTTCCCTGCTGCTGTTTGAAAAAGACTCAGCAAGTGGGTAGAAAGAATGCTGTCTGATAGGTATCCAACTTCAAAACAAATTCCTCCTGTTCCTAGAGAATTTGTCACCACAGGGGAAGAAAAGGTTATTGAATGTGTAACCTGCAGCTTTAATTATATTGTGTACTTGCCTGTGCAATTAAAAGCGTGTATTTGTAACAGATAGTTACACTTTCTAGTTATGTATCTATCAAAGTCTTGTTATAATTAGGATGACTCATAATGAAATTATGCATTAGTTGTTCCATTCATTATATTTTTTGACGTAAAGTCAGCATACAAACTACAGATCTGAATTTTTCTTCTCTTTCATCCCCCCTTTCCACTTCTTACACAAGTACTGGTCAGAAACAGAGATGTTTTGAATTGTCACAACTCCTTTGCAAACAATGGGTTTTCTCAAAGAGGGTCGTCTCAGCTCCTGCAGAAGTCGATAGGATCTTGCTGATCAAGAGCAAAGAGAAAGCACATGTGAGCCCTCCGTTTCCCGGGGCAATCCTACTTTGCAATATTCATACAGTCCAGGAAGACAGGAAATTGCAATACCTGATCAGATCAGTGCTCTGTTGCTCTCTGTAACTTGTTTTCAGCAAGGAGCAGGTTGGTGCATCAGAAAAATGCAACAGCAGTAGGGCCATGGCAAGGGTGGGGAGTCCCGTGACTGGTGGCTGTTGCTGCTCACTGGTTCGAAAAGCCTGAGTGTGGTATCTCAGCATATCTCTCTCAGACTGAACCATTTTGAACAATTCAGCCCCTAGATCCTTCTGATCATCGTCCGTTGGCCTCCACCTTACACCTTGAACAGTTTATCCCCCTTTCAATTACTATCCAGTGTAAATACATCTCATTGTCCCTTGGATTATGCAGCTCTCAGACAGTTGTTGACCACCTGCAGAATTTAACTCACTGCAAGGAACTGAAGGTATTGCAACCACCATGGCAGAGAGGTCCATAGGCAGTTTATTCACTGCATAAGGGAGGGTGGAGCTGGGACAGTCATCCACGTTTTAGGAGCCACCTCATATTCAGCATACGTACTTGGTGAACTGTGGATGTGGATGGCAACAATCACCTGTATTAACCTGTCATTGAACACTGTTGTGTCCAGTTCGGTACTGAAGTCTCTCAAAAGATCATGAGCAAAGTCAGCACCCTGAGACCTGTGTATCTCCAACAGGAATCTCTAGAACTTCTCCTGAACTGCTGTGTCATCCCACTTACAAAACAATTGCTCAGTGACCCCTTTAGTGAGACAGGATCAGGACAAGAAGACCTTTTCATTTTTCCCTTTTTTCTTCTGGCTTAAGGTAAAGGTAGTGCTTGCGAAAAAAGGGGATTGGTGGGGATATCCCCACCAATATCTGTGGCTTGCTTGCACCAGCAGCATGCTTGCTTATGCTCAACAGTTTCCATGAAAGCCAATTCAGGAGAGACCTGCAGCTTATGCTGTACACACATGCTATATGGTAAAGCCTTTGTCAGCATGGGTTGGTGTGTTGGTGGCAGGAGGTGATGCAGAAAAAAAGAGGGGGTTAAGTTGGCCACTTTCCCCCTAGGAGTGGGGCAGAATTTACCAGCCCAGACCAGCAGCCTTCTCTCCTTTAAGTGTAGCTTCCAGGTAGTCTGTCATAACAACCAGTGCAAAGGACCAACACAAATCCAAACCAGAGCTTCCCAGAGGAGAAGGCTCAACCCTTAACCAGCCCTCAGTGCCTCCATGTCCCAGCCGTTTAAAAGCCTAATGCCTATTTGCCATTACTGCTCTCTTAACACCTTCCTTCCCACAATGGGAGGCAGCCACCACTAGGATTTCCCTGTGATCTACTTTCCTCCTCAGTCTCTCTAAATGCCATTCATTTCTGAGATGTCTTCATCCACGGTATTTTCATTTTAAGCCTAGGGCTGTGAACTGGATAGTACCAAAAGGTCAGGCAGGTGCTGAAGAAGCAGCAGAAGTGCTAGCTCCCCATTTGCTCTTTCTCAGCCTGCCTTGGCACCAGGTTGCCTCTCCAGTCCTTTAGCCCCTGTGCCATTGCTGCTGGCAGAGACACGTTTGTGCTGGTGACTTTTACGTTTGTCCACTAGGGACCACACTGAGATCAGCAACACTGAACTGACAGAAGGTGTTAACAAGCTTTGATCCATCTTGACCAAGGCTGGCTATGAACTGACAACTAAAAGAAGAAGGCTCTGAGATCTCAGCAGAGCACCAATATCTCTGACCAGAGATCTGGAGATGGGTTTTACTGAAAACAGCACTCTCCAACAGCATCCTCTCACGTCCCCTCTTCCCCACATCATGGGCACTGTGAATGCCAAGCATCACTTCCCTTTCTTCTGCCCATTGTTACCCCCAGTGCTGCCAACTTGCCTGTTTGGATGGCAAGTTGCTGCTCTCGGCAAGCCGCGTGTTGCCTTTCGGGAAGCGTAGCGTACTTCTGTGCCTCTGTAAATACAAACCACGGGGCGATCCACGCAGCCCCTCATTTCCTTTGTGCCACATCTGCCTCACAGTTTTATGAACTTTCAGCTTCCAACCGCTCCTTTCCCTGACTCACGCGACGGGCTCAGCTGGCAGTGGGGGCGGATGCTGTCGCGTTCCTCTTGCCATTCACATCAGCCCTGAGAGCGACGGCACCTTCCGGTCCTGGGAGTGATTTTCTCCTTAGTTTCAAAACAATGTGTGAAACCCTGCTCTGCAGAAACAGTAGCCTCAGTAAGTTTAAGGATGACTGAAGCTATTTCCTTTCCTAGGAAGATTTAAAAGCCACGGAGAGATGAATGGGGTTAGACCTATCGCTGCATTTCTAGCAGCCACCCTATTACAGCGCTGAATAAAAGCAGGAACGGCATGTCTAGCCTAGGTTAATAAACCCTACGAGTGCACGCCTTAAAAGCACTACAAAACAGCCTTAAGTCAGCTGGAGATAACTAATTTCAGGCATAGCTGTCTAGTGTGCCTGTCATTCCTATTGTCCTTCCAAACTATTTCAGACATTTTGAGCAGGGAGTACTAAGCTATGAGTTAGCAGGGGTTGTGACATTAATGGTCCAAAAAGGTTTAAGCACCAGGAGGGAACAATGACAGCGCTTAACAACTGGTGGCAGTTTGGAGGATTCCGCTGGATCTCTGGTTATTAATAATTAGGCTTCGCCTCGGAGGAAGATGTGACAACTATCAGAGGTAGGATTTGCATGGAAACAAAGGGAGCTGTTGCTGTTCGGTCCCATTGTTTGCGCTTCGCTCCCCGGCTCTGCGAGCGCAGCCAGGTGCAGTCGGCAGCAGCGGTGGGGAGGGGGTGATGGGACGCGGGGAGAGCCAAGGGTGGAAATAGTGTTGCTGGTCCTGTGTTTTATGGCAGAAATGCCTCGAGGACAGGCTGGCTCAAACCTCGCTGCCTGCTGAGTGTGCATTCCACGTTGCTCTTCCCATGGAGTAAAACACATAGAGGTCATGCAGAAAAACACTTTACTCCTTTTCTACCGAGCCAGCCGGGCTGTTTGTGAGATGGGAGAGAGGAGAGGGGAAGCTGCCCTAAAATAAAAGGGGAAGAGGAAAGCTAGAGAGCCTGTAAGATGAGAGAGACGTGCTATTAATGTGTAAAATGTGTCTGGAGTACCACCGATGTCATTTGAAAATGGGAAAACAGAGCCAGGGTGGGGGGTGGGAGGGATTTTCTGGGTGAGGAATTCCTTAGGTTATAACCTATTGCAAAAAAAGTCATTATTTGTCCATCGGTTTTGCATAATCAAAGCTTCCTCTGCTCTGTTGGCATTATTTTGCTGGACAGGAATTGTAGCTTCAGACAGAAAAAGGTGATTTCCTCCTGTGCCACTGCTAGCCCCCTGCCATGCTCCCTCCTTCTGAGAAACGACAGCCTGGGGAAGGATGTAAACGACACGTAGCTGAATGCTGAAAGCGCTGGGACTGAAGGCTGAAGTGGGAACAAATGCTCAGTAGCATGACAGGAAAGCTTTTTTTTTCCCCTTGAAAAAGCTTTTTTCCTCACAGCCAGAAGTCCAATAGGTGATACGCAAACTTAGAAACCTCATGTACTTTTTTATGATGCGCCTGTTTAGTGTTACTAGGCAAGAAAACGTCCAAACACCAGAGTCAGGTCTGGGTGGAAAAACAGGGCAGTGAGGTTTTTGTGAGGTCATGGGCAGCGCTGGGCTGCAAGTTAGCTTTTTGTTGTTGTATGTGACCCTCAGCAAGATAAGTAGCAGGAACTTAAAGAACAAAAAATCTTATGTCCGTGCATATGCAGAACCCTTATCCTTTGGTGCGTTCGATCCGAGCTTGATGTTCCCTGCATTGATGAATTGTTTTGAGTTGTGCATTAAAGTTTAATTTCCAAACAACAGAGAGACTTCAGAGTGAGTGGTATTTAGTAACAATAAAATGTTCTGCTTGCTGAAGTGCTTCTCACAGGAGCTATTAGAAATGCACTTAAAGAAGCTGAGATTCATATCTTGCAGTAAGAGGTCCGATATCACTTGCTGTGCTAAATTTTAAAATTAAGGTTACGATGCCATTTTAAATCTACTTTAATGAGGATGTCATTAAGCACACTTTACAATACTGTTGTCAAAAGCTCACAAGTTAGAGAATTCTGTTAGACTGATTCTTTTCATTAAATCTTCATTAGAAGAAGAATTACTGTATAGCAGGGACTTACCAAGTAACCTGAATTACTCACCCTAAATAATGCTCCCTTTAAGGAAAATTTCAGTGTATTATACTACACTGTAAATAGGTCAAGATATACTTCATTTACTAACAAAATGCCAATGACAATTTAACAACAAAAGTGCTAAATGCATTCAGTCAAGGTAAACACAGATTGTGCCAAAGAGAAGTAACAGTCAGTCAGGAATGGTAAGAATTCCTTTTAAGAAACATAACATAAACACTCCCCATTTGATCCAAGCAACAACTTTTCAGTCAAGTGCATTACTTTGCATTGAAAATTGGGGGAAAACACAATTTCAACCTGCCTGATATACCCTACATGGTGTATAGAGATAACAGTGAAAACTTTCTTCCAAAGAAATTGTTTCTAGAGGCTTGCAGTATGGATCAAAGAGATATTATGCAAAGATATTAAATCTATGTCAGAAATGAGCAGTGCATGTAGAAATCAAGTACCTGTTTTTTCTTTTCCACCTCACTTTTGTCCAGAGGCTCAGACAATTTTACTTTGTTTTACTTCAGTACCTTTCTGAGGGAAGGGGCTGAAGTCTTAAAACCAGAAGAAGGTGGGATTCTGCGTTCAACCTGCACCCAGTCAGGGACTTCTCAGGGGATCTGCACAAGTCCCCCAGCCTCTTTGCAAAATGGGCAGGGTAATCGCCCTGCCTTGCAAATAAGGGCGAGGATAGTCTACCAATGCAAAGGAAATACTGGTGGTGGTGCTCAGGGAAAGAGGCTGAGTGTAGAGCTCCAGATAAGGCAAACTGCAAGGCAAAATTCTGTAGCAGGAGCAGGTTAACATTTCAGGTACTTTTAACTATAAAATAAGACATATTGGCAATCCCATAATCCAAAACTAAATCTGCTTTCAAAACTATTCCAGACAAACATGCCACTTACAAAAACTTCTGCCAGCAGCAAATATCTGTTCATCTAAGAGCCTGTCAGAAGTGACTCCAAATCTCTCAGCATTCCTTTTGCTCCATCAATGCACAGCTGATAATGAAACAAACTGCATCAGATTGATTCACTGTGTTGAGAAAATTTTCCCCGTTTTCTTCAGAGTCTCAACGAGTACTTTTTGCCTCAAATCTCACCTGCCCTTCTACTTACAATTTGTCTGTGGAGCTCATGCTATTTTCTAATTTATTTGATATTATTTGGGAATTTCTCCAGCGAATAACACTTAGCTTACAGACCTTTGGGGAATGGCAAATGTTTTGCAAATTCATACTGTGTTGCTTAGTTGAGTCATGTGGTGCTCCTTGATGAGATGATTTGTATAGCTAACATGCAGAAAGTGAATTGCTAAATTCACAACCAAATATACCATTTCGTATTGGATTTCCATCACTATCTGAGCAGTCAGGTTTAAAATTCATGCCTTGCAAGTAGTCATATGAGCAACACATAAGCACTGAAGTGGTCCCACCAGACAGATGTGAAAGCCGGGTTAAACAGCTTTCAGTTTCATATGAATATTCATGAAAAGTGTTTGAATTCTTGCAGCTCTGTTAAAATGAATAGTCAGCACCATCCATCACACACTGCATGGGCTGTTCTCTCACAGTTTGCCACATCTCCACATTCTCCTTAGCTCTCCTGTAGAAGTCCACGATGGCTGTGGAAACTGTGCATCCAAAATAAAAGGAAAAAACACCATCATGGAAACATCTAAATTTTCCACACTGTAGCCTCTCCTCATGGTGCCCGTCTTGCACAGTGCATGACGTGAAGAGACCCAACAGGGAGGACAGCAAGAAAGCATCAGCAGTGATGCAGCAAGTGTAGGAGGGAAAGCATTGAAAGATGGGAGAACCAAGAGTGACCATTGGCAGAGGTGTGGATCAGCCACACACTGTTTGCACCCAGGAAATAGGGTTTGATACAGCGTGAGCACAGAAGTACACCAGGATAATTTTTAACAATGAATCAAATGAATTTGGGTCATTAACCTCCAGGTTTATGGTCTCACCAGATGCAGTCCAAAGCAAGCCCTGGAGCTATTGCTTCCAGTCCTTCCCTGTGCAGATGCTACTTGAGTGCTTGCCATGGGTGCAGTCAAGCAAGGGGGTGACGTGCTTTAACTTTTGTCACACAGGGGTCTGGTGGCATGCCACAGAGGCAGGGAAGGCTTGTAAATATAGCAGACAAAAAAAGAAAACTAACTAACATCTGATGCATGATTTAAAAACAGGGAAAATCAGTTTGGAGAAGAATTTCTGTCAAGACTTTCTCAGAGACAAAAAAAAAAAAAAAAATCAGCTGTCAAAACACCAAGCTCTTTTGACTCAGAAACTAACAAGGAGGAAAAGGTTATAAAGATGGAATATAGTTGCCTTTTGAATTATTTTTGCACTGTACTTATGTCATATAGGAGGAAACCTCAGGTGTCCTACCAAGTGAGCTGTATGGTCCAACTACTTCCCACTTTACACAGAGTAAGTCAAGTGTGCACTGAGTCAGCAGGGTTGCTATCACTGCACAGAGCCAACCAGCAGTGTTACACTCCCACCCCAAATGGCCTTTTTTCCCTTCTCAATTATTTTAAAGTCCAATGATCCTAGGTAGCCAGATTTATTTGAAAAATAGAAATGTGCCTGAATTGCATGCAGCAAATGCTGTGTGTGAGCCACAGAGCGAGAGTCACTCTGGGCAGAACGCATGAGTTTGTATTCTGTCAGGGCACGTGTAACACCAGCTTAACACTGCTCAGGGAGAGTAAGAGAACAAGAAGATTAGAGGAACTAAAATCAAAGCAAACACAGAGAATCTTTGCTAGGACAAAAATTGACTCATTGTAGCTTGGAATGAAATCCTAACTTGAAACTCCCCCTGGATACAACTAAAACTCCTGTGAAGTCTTCAGATATGTTGTCCTATTCCTCATAATAACCCCCATCTCTGTTTGGGCCAAGTGGGATAATTTTGTATGGACCACTTTTAGAGAAGAAGATCATTTTTAGAGGGAAAACACAGAAAAAGTCAAATCCCAGCTCTCTCTGCCCAAATTTCTGCTTGCCCCTCTGGTCCATGCTTTGATGCCTCTGATGCTTGGTTGGGAGCAGAAAGCTCCCACTGATAAGCACTCTGGGGGGACACAGCAACATCCTGGAACTGTAGCATCTCTTCTAAGATCCTTGAAAGGTTTGATGCAATAACAGTCACAAGTTCACCTGGGCATCCCCAGTTTATTTATCATCTACTTCCATAACCCTATAGAATGAGTGACCTGGCAGCTCAGAGATCTTCAACAGTCTTCCAAAACTACTCTAGCAAAGGCACAAGCTCTTCAGGTAACTCTTTGCACCACATAACTGGACAAAACCTCATCAAAGCCTGCACCAGCTTATCTTGCCTGCTGCACCCTTGGCATTGGTCTGCACCACAACTCCCCATCAAAAGGAACTGGTAGATCCAAAAGCAATGGGGGAGGTGTCCTTCAGAGGAAAGAATAAAAATGTCAAAATAGCTGTAGATATTGTCTCCAAAACAGTGAAAGGGGGTTATAACTAGATCCCCAGACTGTGCACGTGATGAGCATAAAGCAGCCAGGGCTGTGCCCCGGCCATTCCCAGCAATTTTGTCTGAATTCAGTGTTCCTCCTGCTCTGTGTATCACTGCACTGTCCTAAATGAACCACCACCAGAAGGGTTTTGAAGACTAGAGAAGATAAAAGAGCATTTATCCCATTTCCTCACTTCCCTTTCAGTGGATCAGAGATCAGAGGAGGACTGAAGTTTCTGCTTAAGCCCAGAGTGGTTCATCTGCCCAAGGTCACCATGCTGGCAGGAACCCTCTGGACAGCACTGTCCTTGTGCCTGCTGAGGCGTGGTACCAAAGGAGGGAGGAGATAATACTGCCTGACTTAAAGAATTGTTGCAGAAAGCATACAGTATACTTGGCTGTATTTTACTTGTGGGCAAGCTATTTTCCACCTCAGCAGAGTGGTACTCCTTACTGGCACCCATTAGTTATTTGCAAATTTAGATAGGCCTTATAAACGTCAGGCTCCTGACTGAATAAATAATGTTTCAGAGAAATAGCTTCAAATAAGTCAAACTAGGAATGGCGAGACCAGGAGTGTGGTCCCTTTGGGACACACTCCCTACCATTTCTAATTAATATCTGGTACTTAAAGCATCACAGCCCATGGTTAAATCAAAGTCAGAGGAAACAGAGGAATATCAAATCCTTCTGGAGACTTGTTTCTCTCCATCCACAGGAGCAGGTGTGCTCCTCAGTGCTACTGCCAAACAGACTGACTCTCTGACCTCAGTTAGGAGTGTAGGGCTTTTTTGGGGTACAGTCCAAGGGACTTGGCAGCCTGTGTCTGCCTCAGGGCTGGCACTTCCCCTCCCCACCTCAGCCTGCCATGACCCTCCTGCACCTTCCCAGGCTCACCTGGTCCTCTAAGAAGCCAGTTCACCTCACAAAACCTTGAGGAAACTGTGCCTTGATTTTGGCTGGCTGGAGCCCAGTTAGGAGCCAAAAAGCACCAGAGCTGCTACAAGAAAAGTAGTAGAGCATAGTCAGGGGTGAGGTATGGGGACAAGGAGCAATCACAGTTCTAGCACAGAGCACTCCTAGCTAAACACACCAAAATTCCTCTGCTCTAATGACCTAGTGAGACTGCTGCAGAAACAGGTTTTAGGTAACCACATCTTGACCACAGCAACATGTTGCAGAGCTCAAGAGTTATAAAAGAACTAAAGGGGAAAAAAATACAGCAGCTTGTCTGCCTTCATTGGTCTTCAGTCGTTGGGGCCCATCTAACTATTGGTGAGCAGTTTTTAAGCTTATATGTTGAATTCCAAGGCTGCTGTTGTTGTAATAGTGAAAGAATTGATTCAGCTGTGAGAAATAATCCTTGAAGAACAGATGTAAGGAGGACTGCTGTGATTTGGAGAAGTTTACTGATCCAGGAAATAAGAGTTTCAGAAAGAAAGCCTGAGTGGAAAGCATCAATGCAACTAGAACATCTTTCAATTCCTTCAACAAAGCATATATACTTCAAGGCATAGGGAGCAATAATCCAAGCAGGGAACAAAGAAAGTTCATTTGTAACCATAGCATTTTATTAACTGGGGGATCTGCAAAAAGTCCCCTGACTTTTGAAAACCCATGTTAGTCATGCATCAGGGTATAGGATAAACTGATAGGATTCTGACAAACTACCCCTCTATGTCTCTACTTAACACGTTGATCTTGCTGTCACTCAGCTCTTTGAGAGCTCTGTTGCTCTCCCAATTATTAATTGCATGAAATGGGTATTCCCCCATCTTGCAAAAAGCATCACAGTTCATACTGCCTGGTTGTGAAATATCCCAAGAAATCCACAGAAAAATTGTTTTCAGTGTAGTTTAAGACAATCCAGGAATTTGATGCAGCTGAATTGGGAGGATTGTCACAGGTAAACAAGCTTTGAAAGAAAAAGACCTTTTATCTCTTCTTGTTTTCTGTTTTAGTCATATTTCAAGTAGATTAGTATAATCTTTCCTCAGCCAAACTCCACAGCCAGTCTATTCCATCATTGTTCTAATTTTCCAAAAAGGAAGAAACTGAAAGCAGTTAATTAAAAACCTCTTCGGAGATGCATATGTGGATGTGCTTATTCACTAAGAACTCACAAAGTAACTCTGCATTTTAAAACAATTTATCTGGTGCATGAAGCGTGAACAGGATGTCTTTGTTAGGTGTGCCTACCTTTAGAAGGTTCCCTGCATCAGTGTGCTCACAGTGTATAGAAATCTGCAGTAACTCAGCTCAGACAGAGAGGATCCCTTTTAAACTATGTTTGAGTTTCTAGGAGAGTTTCTGTTTTATTTTTTCCCATGTGATGAAGAAGTTGATTGATTTCAAGTGAGAAGGCTTTCCCTGCTGGGACCTGGACTGTCAAAAGCCATCACAGAACTTGCAAAATAGTGTCGTAATACCAGAAGCCCTAACTCTGCTCCAGAATCATCAGGGTTCAGGGAGAATTCCCAGTAACTGACAACAAAAGTAGCAATGATATTCTGTCAGACTGAGACATTATTTTCTGCACACACAGACACCCACGTGGGGACAGTACTAACAAAACCAGAAACTAGTGACAGGAGTAAATTTATCACCAGCAAGAGGACATTAGTGTCTTCACACTAAAACCTTGGACTAGACTATTAATAAACTCTTAAGATTGATCACAAAGACAAAATCACATTTTGTAAAATTTCTTTCATTTCCTATGAGCCAAGTAAAAACTCTAAATTTCCTTGCATTGAGAGGGAAGGAGGAGGAAATCAGGACTCTTGATCTCAAAGCTGTGTCTTTCCTTAATAAAACTCCAGCGCATCTGTGCTGCAAATACAAGTGTTGGCATCCAGCACAAGGTGCAGAGGTTGTCCTGGCAGAGCAGGAAGAACTTTCCTCAGAGATGTTCCTGCTCTGTGACTAGTGTTCATCTATAGAGTCAGTGCAGCAGCCCTGTTAGTCTGCAAGCATGCTTCCCAGGCAATTTAACTATATCTAGGGAGGTTCCTAGAAGTTTTAACAAATGCCACCTCCTCTTTGAGCAGGAAATCTTGCACAAAGAAATTTCTCCAGCCTCCCTTTGTTTCTAAGTTTACTTATACCCTCTTCAGCCTCTATTAAAACTTGATGTTTACTCTTTCCACTCTTTGTCTACTTTTTCTACTCTCCATTCTCTTGTCTCTGTTTAAAAAGCCTCACATATCACAGCCTACTGGTCACTAGCCAGGTATCCAGATGGCACTTATGTACCACTTTGATAGATGCCTTAGAAATAGCAGGGAAAGAGGGGGGGAATATCACTGGAAGACATCAGATGCTCTTTTTGATAAATGGCAGTTGTAGATCTAATTAGCCAGTTCCCTCCTTTGGAGAAGATGGGGAAGCAACAAGAGTTGCAGTCCCACAGAGCAAACATGCGAGGACACAGCTCTTGCTGTCAAGTTTTAGCTTTCCACTCACAATTGTCAGGTGGATTATCCTTCTGTCCATCCTTCTTCTTTGAAAGATGCCAGGTTTTCATCTGGGTTTGAAGGTGTCTCTCAGTGCCCATCACTGTACTGCCTCACCACCACTACACTCCGTGTGTACTTCTGCTCAGACAACTGTTTTCTAGATTAAAGAGCAAACACTGCTCACCTTAATTGTGTGACTATCCCTCTGGCAATAATCAGGCTAATTGCCTCAATAAGGCCAGCAGGATTTGGCTCTATATCAACTACCAAAATGATTTAAGCATAAGTGCAGGAGTTCCTTTACAACTCCAAGGCTCGTTCATTAAACATTACTTACATGTTTAATAAGAAATGTTGTTTCCTTTTTCTTTTTCATTTGCTAAGGAAACAGGTAGAAAGGAGGAGGTGTCAGGAGCACCTGTGTGTCACCTTGGGGGCTGAGCCACCCAAACACAACGTCAAGCAAAACATGTCTCCTTCCCCTTTGCTGAAACATCTTGAGAAGCCTGCCCGTGGGAACTCCCAAGCTGCATCATGTCTGGTGATCCCACCAGCCTGCACACGTCCTGCCAGGGACAGCCCAGAACTGCAGAGGAATCTGCCATGAAGGGAATCATTGCCTGAACCTGGCTGCATGTCTGATTTACACCTTAAAGCATGAGAAGACAGATCCTTTCAATTCATTAGCTTGCTCAGTAAATATGCTCTCTTTACCTATAGAAATTTCTATAATTTTTTTTTTTTTTTTAATCCTATTAAGCAACTGGTGTATATCTTGTGGGAAATATTTTAGCATGATAAAGAAGTACCAGCAGCCTCATTTTAGCAGTTGGCTCGGGGGAAGTTAGGGAGTTGAAATCCTCAGGGTCAGCTGGTGTGCTGCATTGGACTCTCCCCAAACCAAGTTACCTGGACAAGGTACTGACAGAAAAGGCTTGAAACCCACCTCCACCAAGGTGCATGTGGCACACAACCAGCTCGTGAGGGCAAGACAACCAGTTTTTTCAGAGAACTGTATCTTTTAAAATACTGGTTTGGGCCATTCAAGTGTTTCTATAAGCTGAGGTCTTGGGAAGGGCCCCAGCCTGGGCTGTGGTCAATCATGCCTGTCTTGGTCCTGCTGAGGTCTGTAAGTCTCCTGTTAAGAAGCTTTTTTCTAAGCAGTCCCAGATCATTGCCTCTCCTCTTAACAAAAATCTCTACACATCTCTAATAATGTTTACTGTCAATCTCTACACTCTTTTTATATCCATTGAAGACTTTATTAGACAGGATGACTAGAAATGAAAAAAGATTCTGAGGATAGAGCATGCAACTGATTTATGTTAATGGCATTGTAATAATATTTTCAGTGTTTGATTTCTTTTTCATTCTGTACACAGCTAAAATGTTGATTACTTTTCTATTCCTCTCTCATTTATTGAACAGCCACTTACATTAGGCTCCATAAATTTATTCTCAGGTCTGTCTCCAAAGCAGTTAAAAGATAATTAATTTAAAATCCACCAACCCACAAGAAGTTGAGGTGATTCTTTCCAATCAATCTTATGAGAATTCATCAATGAGTTTCACCAGCTGTCATGCTGCTCATGCATTTGTCTTTGTAAAGCTCCTCTGACTTGACTAGCTTTGACATATTTGACAACTGTTAATACTAAAAAAAAAAAAAACCCAACCCTGTAATTTCTATTGAACCAAACCACAAGCCTTAGAAGCCCCCAGATGTGCATGAATAAATATCATAGTCACCTGTGACAGCATCCTTAATGATTTCTTGCATTTCTTTACCCTGATAACTTTAACTTTTATTGTCAGAGATATAAAAAAAGCTGTGTACAAAGATACATTAGGAGTTTATAAAGGCAATCAGAGAATAAATATTATTGTTTAATTTTGCCTTCATAATATATTCTGCTTTATTATGTGTCAAAACGCTTTACCCTAATGGGATTAGAATATGAAAAGTATCCCCCAGTGATGGAGGGGAAAAAACCCTGACAATTTATGTGATGGGGTTTGATAACCCAGCAGGAGGGATTGTACAGCACAGTGCCAACAATAGCCAGAGACTGCAAATAAAAACCTTTTTTAGTCCTGTTTGTCAATTAAAGATCAACAAACTGTTTTGGACAAAACCCAGCCTGATCTTTGTTTTGAAGTTGATAGAAAAATCAAATACAATATTTCATCAAAGATACAACAGGGCCACTTGCCTTTCTTCTGTTCATTACAAGGTGGCTGTGCACTCTCTTGTGTTGGATGGTGGGAGAGAGAAAAACGGTATCACAAACCTGTGATCTGCTGAAAGTTGGATCATCAACAGTAGCACCACTATATTGTTAAAGAGCTGCCAAAATTAAGGGCTAGATTTTCAAAGCAGCTTGGTATCAAGAGTGCCTTCAAACTTCCCTGGGAGCTGGAGAACTGAGAACAGGGGCATTGGCCTTTCATCTGCAGCCTGCCGCTATAAAACAGCCAGCAATCATCACACCTTTCCTACAGGGTAAAGAATGTGCGTGATGTGGGCAACTGATTTCATGTGAAGGGATTTCAAGGTTGCAAATGGTCACAGAAACCTAAGACCAAAAGTCTCCATTTTTTCATGGCAAAGCACTTACATTATTAGCTGCTTTAAGCAGATGCAGAGGAGCAAGTCCCCGGCACGAGATCTGAACGTGTATCTCTGTATTTGGTCTCTGAGACCATACAGCACCATTTGTGCCCCTCCATGCGTGAAACTCAACACAAAGTAGTTACTGAACTAATAGGCATCATTTTCTCTAATTGGTGTATTTATTATTGATATGTGAGACACAGTAGCCGATTAAAGCCTTCAGTTGCGCCAGGTGGAAGAGAAATGTATAGCCATAAAGATCAATTAAAAGCAGTTAGATGTTGCACGTGAATGTATGCTTGCAAAAGGCATTGCACCAGCCTGTGGGGATTGCCCAAGTCATGGGAGAAGAGGCAACACCCCATTTCTCCCACCCCTGTGAATGTGCCAGTGGCCTTTGGAGAGGTAGATCAGAGATGTACTGAGTAGGGTCCTGCACAGAGGGGAACCTGCTAGGAAAATGAGGTTGATGGGGCTGGAACATGTGGATGTCACACCACATGGTGACCCCTGGCCAGTCTCCAGGCTGGATTTCCGCAGGACTGAAGTCCCCACTGCAGCCAGAGCCCTCCTACAGCCTTATTCAGGCACTGCTGCCTTGGTCTCTTGCCCCTCTGAGCAGGACTGCGTGCCAGCTGCAGTCTGACAGGTTTGAGTAGATCTTTCAAAGAAGAAATGAAGTCCCAAGCATATGCACATTTGCTGTGCAAGTTTTGCACCTAGATATATGTTTTTGCAGTGTTTCAGGGGCAGGGCAGTAATGAGATGGCCGTGTTTGAGATACCCTTGGAATTATCCTGATGGCCACGCCATGTTCCTTAAGCATGGAGAGACCTACTGGGCCAAACCTCACTGCAGTGAGCAAAACTGTGCCAGACCCAGATGCCATACTGTGTGCTGTGATGAACACAGTAACCTGTGGCCACCTTTGCTCTTGCAGGCTGTTGGCCACCCTGCAGTCAAGTGCACTGGCCCAGTGTCAGGGTGTAGCCCAAGAGCGTGCCAAGCCATGAGCTGGCATCGTGCCTCGTACAGAGAAGGTTGCAGAGACTCCAGCAACTCAACACGCACGTTCTCTCCAGCTCCTTCGTTTTCCTGGAGGGCCTTATTCATATTTCTAAACTCTTTGGTGTGAGCAGCAGAGAGGGATGAAAGATTGGGACGGCAGCAGCTGCAAATGAATTGTCCTAACACAGGTCCTGAGTGATTATTTTGCAGCTATCTGAGGCTGGCTGTGCAGTAACTAATATCCTGGGCTGGAGAGAAGCAGAGCGGTAGTGGTCTGGCCAGGGAAGTGAGAGGTAGAGGGATAATTAGAGATTGTACTGTTTTCTAGCTCTTTCTCTCTGTTCTTTTTTTTTTCTTGGTGAGGGGCTGTGAGCATTTACAGCATCACAGGAACCAAACCATCAGCTCCTCTTTCAAAGAGCTTCTTGCCTGCCGTTAAACTGCACTGTATTGTGTCATAAATCCAGAAGAAAGACCGTTTCATTCATGAGGTTTCGTAGTAACTACAGGAACAAATTTTCATTCTCTGAAGCAGCGTCTGCCTTTCAGATTCTCAGACACACATTTCCCAGGATAGTATTTTTTATCCATTCTTCCTTATGTATTATTTTGTATATATCTGGTTTTCACATGACTAGGAAATATTGCTTATCTAAACAGAGTTCCTTTTCTGCTCTAACTCATCTTTTTCATCTGTAACTGATTTTATTTCCAAACATGAAAATAGTTACAAATTATATCTGACAGCATCTCCCCAGCTCCTGAGATTTCTGATGTGTCTTGCTTTGTGCTATCTTCTTTGCTAAATCTGTGTGAATGGGATAGAGCACGTATTTAAAAAAAAAAAAAAAAAAAAAAAAAGCATTTTGTTACAAATTACCCGATTTCTTCATTCAGATTCTAGTGATGTCGACAAATTGCTTCATCTTCTGCTAACTCCTGGTTATCTTTACTACCCATCCTCACAAATGAAAAATTGAACAATTATGTGTGAAAAGTATTTTTTAACACAAGGAATTTAAACAGAAAACCAAATGCTTAAACCAACAAACATCAGAAAGTGCAAAGCTACAGCTGTCATCTTTATCATCGAGGGGCAACAGCATCACAACTGAAAATGAAAAACCTCAAATGCAATCAAAGTTCCGTGACTGTACAGTGCCATGTCCATACTGTCCAGCCTATAAGAACTGACCCCTACTCAGTAAAGGGTTAATGTTTTGACTGAAAAGGTGTGGGAAGAGGGGTGGTATTGTATTATCTGAATGAGATAAACAAAGGCACAGAAAATTCCCATATTCTCAAAAACATATAGGAAGCCTAAAAAAAAAAAAATTAGCAGTCGATCTCCTAAATCACAGCACAACGATTAAGCCCCAATTAATGTCTCCTACTCCTGCATTCATGGTATTGTGCCCATTTTTGCCTATCTCCCTGGTCAGCGCAGCTGGGGTGAGAGCTGCCACCTCAGTAAGAAAAAGGCTCTGCCTAGGCACAGTCTTGTCTTTAAAGTCAGTCAGCAACTGTCTTCCAAGGAAAATACAAGAAATTCCTTAATTGGTAAATGCAGGATAATCTATGCCAATGAAGGTCTTATCCTGACAGAGATTAACTTTAAGCTTTGAAGCGTGAATTTTTATGGCCGTTGCAAAATCTAATTTATTAGTGCTAAATATTATTAAAGTATTCACATCACCCATAGACATGCCCACTCCATCTCACAAATCACACTCCCACATGGAACCCCTCAGGTACCTAGTTAATTAGCACAATTTTTTCATAATGGACATTAAAGGATAATACGAGACCTACAAGCTTGCCAGTTAATGAGTACTACCAGGTTAACAAAGGAGGATAATGGAGAGGAGCACAGCATATTTTTGACTAGTCCCAGTATTCACCAGTGAGATTTTAGATGGAGGTAAATAAGGCTGAAATGCTGCCAGACTTGTTTCTCTGAATTTCTGAATGGTTTCCCTTTCACTGTTGCCATGCCAAGTTTTGAATTTGCTTTGTGCCAAACTTCATACAAACAAATTTGCAGAAAATTCAATTCAAAGTCTGACTTAGACCAATACAAGCAAAAACCAAACGTGAAAGGAGTACATCTGAGCATTAGGACTATGGCTGCTCTTTCTGTGATCACTTAAATGAGAAAGAGAAACAGTAAAGCCAGATTTACTTTTATCTCATCACAGCTAAGCCCTAGATTTTGCATAAACAGATACCAAATGCATCTAAAACTCTTAAAAAGCCTTTTTATCAAGCACACAAAGCAAAGTCTAGCTTTGGGGTAGGAGGGAAGGAAAACTTCATTGTATCTTTATAGGAACACTTTAAACTCCCTTTTCATGGTTCATTTTCCCATTATAGCTCCCAGAAATTCATATAAAGCTCCAGTTAAGATCAGCAGAATCAGAAAGCTGAAGGAAATCTGTGACAAAGAATCCACAGGGAAAAAACTGTTATTTTTATATGCACTTTTCTAAAGTTATTATCAAACGAATGAGAGCTAAAACATTTATTTCCCTTTGATTATTCAAAAGATACTAAGATACCCAAAGCAATTCAGTGCCAAGCTCTGGGGGAAGACATGTGCAGGGGTCTCTGGCCACAGGCAACAGGAGCAGCTCCTCAGCCTCAGATCAAGTCCTGTTCCCACTGGGGCCATCACCTCCTGGGGAGAGGCAAGGCTGGCCAGAAAGCTGCAGCCAGTTAGAGGTAATGGACATGGTTTTAAATCATCCCAGACAGCTGCTGGTGAGACACCTGGGGAAAGGGAGGGAAGATGAGTCCAGACACTCTGGTTTTCACTTTCTTGAGAGGCTGCTCAACAGAGAAATGTCAGTGGGAGACTCGCCTCCCCTTACTCTCTCTCATGTGCTAAGGCAAAATACTCCAGGGTGGAAGTCATCCATTACCTGCCTCCACCACTGCCTCTCCAGCGACCTCCAAGTAGCCCAGATCATCCTTTGCCCTCCCTGCTGCTTCCCACGATCTCACTAGGAGAAGGCTTCCTCCACCCCAAGCTCAGGCTGCCATGGCTTTCACAGGACAAGAAAGCAGATGGGTACAGCCAAGATGATGACTGTGCCTTCTTTCAGGTACCTCATTAGAGACGTACCTTGAAGGGACCAGATTCACATGAAAAGGAGCCTCTGACCCTGTCTGTTTCTGATGAACTGATGCAAGGGCTTATAAGGCAAGGGCTGAGGCAGGACTGTGGTGTTTCAGGGCCACCCTGTCCAAGAGAAGGTGGGCACAGCTCCCAGCCAGGTTGCACAGACATCAGAAAGTGCAGCACTTCCCAAACCTCCTCTTTTCTTCACCCCAGCACAAAACCAAGCTATGTGCCATTTACCCAAACAGCACCTGCAGCTCATTTGGAGGCAGCCCAGTTTTTAAGGTTTGCTCTTCCATTCATGGACATTTAGCCTTTTTGTAAACAGGTAACAAGTTTGTGTCAGTCAAGGTCTGCTTCTCTCCCCGCAGTAAAACTCCCACTGCAATGAACTCATGCATGGCCTGAAAGTAGCCTGGGCCAAGAGGCTCCTACGTTACCCGCTCAGTTATCCCTGCAACATACAAAGAACTCACAAAGAGGTTTTTGTTTGAAAGAGCAAAGATGGCACAATCCCCTTCCTCCTAGGCAGCAACTTGACCCTGCTCCTTCAGCCCCTGCTCTACAGCCCTTTAAAAGCAACAAACCATCCAAGCAAATCCCCAGAAAAACTCCAGGCAGCCTTTTCGAGCTTCTCCTTCACTTTTGGGCAGCTGGGCAGGAGCTCCTGCTGCCCTGTTTGTGAGGAGCAATCAGGGCACTACACTAATCACCTCTGCACTAGCCAGCTCTGTGTGATTTTGCCACAGTAATTGCTCTGTGGTCCAGCAGATAATAACTTTTGGGTAATGCAAGCCATACACCTACTGCAAGGCTCTCACTGGTCATGACTCTGACACAGCCAGCCCAGTCTTCTGCCAGCTTCCACTTTGCTCCACACCTTTGCATGCACTTTCCTGTCATGCAGAGACACAAGTGAAGAGCAGATCACCTGGATAAAATTATCCTTCTCCCCTTCGATCCCATTTTCCCTCATTACACCCTTCCCCTGACCACAGCGAGCAGCTGATCTTCTGCAGCACATGTCCTGCAAAGTGGATAGACATTTATAGTGCCACTCAATGAAAGTTAAAGCTTTTAATCTTTCAGAACAATTTGCCTCACCAGCTGCTAGCTTCAACTAACTCCCTCTGATATCTCTGTCTAGAAAGTATAGTGCACTAAAACCTGTTCCTCTGCTCTCATTAGTTCTCTCTAGACAGCAGTGGAATATATTCAAATATTTGCAGCCCCCTAAACCCTTACCTCAGAGAGCTTTCCTCCAAAGTTACAGAGGTGTGAAGCCACAGAGCACAACAACTAGTCCCACCAGCAAAGCCAGCTCCTGGTACCGAGGCTGCCCACGTAAGAGTAATTGCAGAGACAGAATACCCAGCAAATGGAGAGCTGACAGCATGAAAATGTCAGCTCAGAATTCAGTAGGAAAAAAGGGTAACTCACTCATTTTAAGGACATGACTAGTCTCACTAAGAAGTACATTTAAAGTAAAATTATCCAGACTAGGACAAAGAAAGGCCTGTTAATCCTTTTCCTTGGAGAATGTAGGTGTTCCCTAGGATGTAGATTTTCTTGTTCCATGCGAGTCTTTGTGTCACAGGGGTCTTAATCTTCAGCATAATCAGGGATGACTATTTTCATTTTCACAGTTGCTTTGATCTCATATTGCTGGGGGAAATGCAGTTTCTAGCCCCACTTCTCCACAGTATTAATTTTTCCACTGGCTTTACGGAAGTGATCAATTTACTGGCTGGCTTTTACCATGATTTAAAAACATCATCTCAGTAACATTGTTATCTTCCAGCCATATTTCACAGATACTGTGAAACCGGTTTATACTTGATATCTTACTTACCATCTGGCTGACAGGACAATTGCAGGGAAATATTGCCAGAGATATAAGGCCATTATAAGATAAATAATGAGCTTTAAATCTTAACAGGTTGTTTTCTACAGAAGGGATCATAGCAGTGTTCCTATGCACAAAATAGCCACTTGCCATACAAAGGCTGAGGTGGAACATGGCCCTTAATGCTTAAAATAAATCCTAGAGAGTGGTTGAACAACAGCTTTTTCTGAGCTTAAGTTTTTCATGTTTTCTTGAATTATCTGATTTATCAGAAGTGAATGACTGCTCCTGGGAGTGTACCACAGCTAATAATGCATTCCAAAGTCATTAAGGTTTATCATGTAAATCTCTATTTGAATGCATTTAAAATGCATATGACTTTCTTGATAAACTATGATGGCTCCTTAGGAACTATTAATACGAACTAGGGTACATACCATCTGTAGTAGAAAAATGTATGAAAAGTACTATTCCACGTGCAAAGTAATCAGCTTTTAAATTATCCTAAATACTGAAGCCGTAATATTTTCCTTCCCCAGTCTCAGAGATCAGATAGATTTTATAAAAATAATTTTTACTAAAGTTCATTTCCTCAGGTTAAAGCTCAATTTTGAGTTGTGCAACCAAGAGGTGACAAATTGGAGACTGTCAGTTTGCACAAAGGGGAGGACAAGCTCCTTTCATGTATACCAGTTAAAAACCTCCAGATACTTTTCATAATTTCCATAATCTAAAAAATGTGTGGTGTTTGATCAAAACTTCCTACTTACAAGCAAAGCAGAGTTTCTTACTTATTATTTTCACCTCCAGGTCCTTACATTCAGTGTCTTTTTTCAACATACTGCAGCTTCCTGTACCCACAGCAAGTCACTGGGGCACATTTATTTCCTATAGGTACAGTGGGCTTAGGTGTTTATTTACTACCCCATAGCACTACTGCAAACACCACCACCATCTGGAAAACCCTACCCTGATGCATGTTAACTGAATAGGATTAGAGAAAAGTTTGATTAGGTCAGCTACAGGCAGGTCAAATTACAGAATCACACCCCTGGCCTTGTCCGAGTTCACCCAAGGCAAAATGACGTCTTGAGCCAGGAGTGCTTTGCAAGGTGAGAGCAGGGAGCCTGGAGATGAGGTGGTTGCTGGGGAATGGTGTGAACATTAGCTCAGCTGTAATTACAGGTGGTTTGTCTAATGGAAATCTTTAGCTTGATATAATCACTAAGAAAAATCTGAGTAAAAGCCCCATGATCTGCCCTGTGCTGGACAAAGCAACCTTGTAATCCCTGGGAGTGGCACATGAACTTCACAGACCAGCTATCACATGTCAAGGGAGGATGGCTTCACATGCATATTATGACAGACAGAAAGTCTGAATAAATAACTGCCTTTGTACAGGGAGAAGACCCGAGGACAGGTCTTGTTTTGCTTTTGTAAGGGAAGAATCCCCAGACCTTTCCATGCGGTGTCCTTGCAGCTCACTTCCTGCACACCAGTGCTCCGGTGCCCAGCAGAGAAAGCAAACAGCCCTCTTGGCTGCACACAGGGCATTACCACTCTGAAAAACCTTCCAGGTGCTTGTAGAATACACCCGAGATCAAAATAGCCACGAGGAGTGGACAGGAGGGGAATGTGGAGAGCAGCTGTATGCACTTCAAGAGTAGGAGAGCAGTAAGCTGCTGCAGCACTCATCTACCCTACACAGTCAGCTAAAGTACCTTAACAGGGTCTGCAAAACCTTGGAAAAAATCCTTTCTCTCTGGCAAATGCTACTTTCTGATCACCAGTTACAATTTTCACTAGCTTTTGTAGTGTCATGAGTTGGTACCGATTATGCATTTGAAAACAAGCTGCTGGCAAAAAGCTGTTAGCTTTCCTGACTGTATTTTTTTGCTCACTGGAAGACTGCAACAGGCAGCGAGGTGCTACAGCAAAGAGGGTTTATGTGTTAAACCTGCAGGTATCCATCTACAAAGTTATTTATTCATCAGTGATATATCTTGCTGCTGCTGGTGTTGAGCACATCCAATATACACCTATGTATCTTCTTGACAGAAGAAGACAGGTAGGATTTGGAGAGAAATGCCGTTTTCCAAAACAACCTCAAGCAAAACCTCAAGCAAACTCCCCAAGTCAGATCCAGCTTCCATCATTTGCATTTTTGAGCCCCATCTCCATCATTATCACATTCTGCCTGAAAGCTTGTGCTTTTACACTTTGGTGAGACCTGTTGAAAGCAATGTAATAATTGAAACGTGTTAAAGCCTTTGTCAATGGCTCCTTTGTCTCACATGATCCATGATGAAACATCTGAAGCAGTGTTTTCCTTCCCTGTGGGTTTTTTTTTCCCCCTATAATGAAGCTACTTGCTTTAAGTACAAACTTTTACCTTTTCACACCCTTTGCATGGAAGAAGTTTGGTTTTACTATGGCAACCATGCGTCAAAGGTAGGATCCTTTCAGATTTCTGTTTCTCTCTCTCCTTTGAGCAAAGACTGGAATACATGTGGCAGTGAGGCTTGTAAAATCCAGTTTCTACAGATGTCGGTCTGAGCTGTTTCTTTATTTATGAGGAGCATCGGACAGAGTAGGCAGATGCAGTGTCAGATTAGCTCTGCTTGTCTCGCAGGTGCAGGGTAGATGGCTTTGGATGTGCTCCAGGCACCCAAGCACCAAGCAGAATGGCTGTCAGAATAATGTTGCAATTTTATTGTATGAGAAGCAGTGTGAAGCACTAGGTTCCTCATTGCTTCTTGCACCGTGAGGAGCAGCACTATGAAAGATTATAGTACAGCTGGGAGGTATAGAGAAGGTGATAATTTATATGATAATATCCAGTGATAATGTATGGTGTATTTGTTCCCATAAATGCTGAGATGCTCTCAGAGTTTACCACTTTCTGCACAATTCTAGTTTCTACACAATTACACACTGAGGTCTTCAGTTGCCAGGACATGTTGACATTTCTTGTTTAGGGTTTTTTTTGTTGCTGTCATTAAACTGAGCAAGCATTTGAGCAGTATTCCATTAACCCAGGCCTAGGAGGTAGTTTTGGCATAGGATGCTCCTGTTGCTGCCATATCCAATGCCTCCAGTCATTGGCTTTGTGCCCGGGTTTGACACGAAGAGGGCAGCAGGGCTGTGTGAGACAGACAGTTGTAGGCAAACAGATTGGGGTGCTATAAAATTAACACCTAAGTGCCAGGCAGAGCGTGAAAGCTAAAAATACTTGCTGTGCGCCTACAGCCAAGTTTGGAGCTTGCATTAGACAGGTTTTGCTGTTGTTCCTCACCCCAGCTCCAGGACATCTCCTTCCAGCAGCACTCGGCCACTGCCCTGACAGCTTTGAAGTGGTCACTGATTCCCTTTTCATGGTCCTTTCAATTGGAGGTGGCAGCTGAGCAGCATGGCTCCAAAGCAGCTAGCAAATGAAAGCAAGAACACCAGTGGTCACCTTCCCAGCACTTTCACACCTTTCCTTCTAGACTTCTCCAGGTAGATCAGCAAGAGACTGAAAACACTTGAGTCCTACTTTCACACAACTCCAGGAGGGTAGGAGCACTGGGAGTGCAAGATAGAGCAACAGAGGGAGAATTACCCTGCAAAACATCTAAGACACTAACCATCCAATGTACACAATTCTGCTAGAACAACTCACATGTGTAATGGGCTGTGCTCTCCCAAGAACATTTCCTTTAAAGTGTTTACAAAGTGGATTTAGTAACTATGGAGGGGCAGAGGCAGGTACATGAGAGGTACAAGTTCAAGCTACAAGCTCACATAGACAACAGGCATAAGTTTCATACAGGGAGAGGTGTACTCAAAAAGCAACATGGTAGGGTAGCATTTTGTTTCCTCTCTCTGCAGCACTGCTGTGCCTTTCGTTAAATTTACAAGCGTCAAGGACATCGGAAAAGTTGATAATAGCCTTGGGCTCAATCTATAGGGATTGATCCTGCCAGTGATTGAGCTGTCTCCCATTAAGCAGCTGACAGCAATGCTGGGTGCTTGATTTACCTTTCTGGTGCCAGGATTTTTTACCCAAACTTCCTCTCTGCCCTCTGCAGGACTGACAGAAAATCTGTCCTTATCACTAAAGACTTAATTTCCTTGATTATTGTAGCGATCCAACACACTAATCAAGCAGATGCAAAAATTTCCTGAGTAGATAGTCATAGTGACCACAGCATCCTGGGGGATTTTTAATAAGACTGTGAAGCCAAAGAGGTTTCCCTCTCAGTTTCAGAGCTCCCAGAAACTATCACCAGACACTAAAAAAAAAAAATAAATCTATATCTTGACAGTCTCACTGGACCTGCTAGTCATGCCAGTGCCCATCAGCCTGTGTTGATTTTCCTGCGTGGGGGAGCTTTATTTCCAGCAGCACACACACGAATTCTGGTAGATGCAATAGTCCCTGAAAAGACTTTTGGGAGGACAAAACATTGTCACTAAATATTACACAAAGCTCACCTCCACCCTCTCCAGCCTGTCTTCCCATCCCCAGAAAGCCTGGTTGCACCCGAGGTATTTCAACCTCTCTGACCCATTAACAATTAATTAACTAAGAGGTTTCCCCTCAAGTTAAACTCCAAAAGTTCAGCAGTTGCTATTTTAAACAAAACACCAAAACTCATCTCCTGTAGCCTGCTAAAGCTTCTCTGATGTTTCAGAGGACTTTGTTTAAAGCTGTTGATCATCAGAGTTGTAACTTAACCAGCTCCAAAGCAGCATGTCCTCTAGCAGCAGCCGCACCAGGCATCACCCCACTTGACCCACAACCACACATGCAGCTGTGGGGCTGGCAGAGGATCACAGCCCCCACCAGGACCAGGGCTCAGACCTCTACCCAAGTTTTAAACCACGCAATTACCCTCTGGTACCAAGGGGAGCAACGGACTGCATGCTGAAGTCACCGTGTTCGGCCAAGAACATGCATCTCCTGCTGTGGAAATCAGGCAGGATGGCATCTGGAGGTTTGCTGCAGGCCCCTCTTTTGTAGCAATCAGCGTAGGGAAATCATGGAAATCAGATCACAGAGGCACAAGAAACAAGGAAAAGCCCATGAGGAATTGGGATCAAGTGTCTCTCTGAGAAAACCATCACTGAGATTGGCACCGGCTTCAGCCTCAACAATCTCAGATGAAATATGACTGAAGTCTGCTGAGTAAGAAAGTCAGCCAGGAAAGGGAAATTATTTCAGCTCAGAGTTACTTCTGTTTTTAACATTTCTGTGTTTATTTCTGAATTTCAAACGAGTGCAGGGAGGATCACTACCTGTGCACCAAGTGGCAGACGTAACTGAGGTAGCTTCAGACCTAGATGAAACTGCAGAGGAAGGAGGAGACGCATTTTGTAAGTGGGAAAAGTCAGTGATAACCAGCAAAATTAAAGCCCTTTTAGCCAACTGGTAAATCCCTCTCCTGACAATTCTGGTCTAAATCAGCAATAGGTTATGATCCCTAGATGTTGATTAGGGAGCCTATGTTCAATCCGATGATTTTTAGGCCAACTCCAAGAGATTCACATCAGAAAGAGTTATTGGACAAATGCAACCATGTCACACCCTCAACCCATCCCCAGTTCTTGTAGGAATCTTACCACTGACTAAGGAATAGTTGGCAAATAAAGCAGCTATCCTCTTATCCATAGGAGAGGGTTAACACAGACACGTTACTGCAGACAACTCTATTGTAGCAAGTAGTTAGCAATAATGAATAATTAATGAATAAATAATGTGTGTCTTGATGTCCTAAGGTCTTTGGGCACTTTCTCAGAAAAAAATTAAAACAATAGATTACAAATAAGATGACAAGTCCACAGGAACATGGATGTACATAAAACCACAGCAATGCAAAACCAAAGAGGACATGAATGCAATGCAGAAGCTAAAAAGTTCTTGTGCTTGGCTCTACAGGCCACACAGCTTCTGATCTTGCACCATGCCCCAACTCTGGGGTGTGAAGAAGCCAAAAAACAGACCTAACAAGCAATATTTCTCAATCCTTGCTGTCATGAAAACATCTTAACACTGAAGACTGATACCTAGGGGAGGGAAAACACACATTTGCAGGTCATAGGGATGTCTGAATCCATAAATGTAACCAGCATGAGATGCAGATAGCTCCTAGCTATATCTCCTGTGAGGACCTTTTCCTGTTGTTCCTTCAGAGATCTGAACGGAAGGAGGTAAAGAACAATTCTTCAGCATTTCTAGATTTGTGCCTCTTACACAGAGCTATCAGATGCCGTGACCAGCAAAAAACAGCCAAGAAGCAGGTTACATAAATGGACACCTTCAATCTTTGGGAGAGTGAGAGCCTTCCCCAAACACATCCTTAATTGGGAATTAAAGTGAGCAACCTCCTCTCCTTGCTGTATACACACACACACACACAAACTGTTTCCAAGCCCCTTTTATACCTTGAATGACACAATCTCCTTAGCAAAACACAACAGGCTGAAAGCACCTTTTCTAAGCAACTAGGTGGAGGCACAAGGAAAGCCTTCTAGCTACTGTTTGAGAAGCCCCAGGAGTTACATTTAAATAAAAGAATTCACCCATCTGAATGGTTATGAGCAAAATGCAGAATGACTCTGGGGTTGTTAAGTCTCAGGGAGCATAAGGGGAAGGCGCCTGTTTGCAATCTGGAACACCTCTGTCCTTTCCATGAGATGATCAAATACACCTCTTCCCAGATCTTAATTTCTCTCTTGATAGTGCAATATAAATGTGCCTGGAAGCTAAAACCCAGTCTTAAATACTTCCAGTTACTTATGAACTCTATAAAGCCAACATTTTCCTACTGCATGGGATCATACAATCATTCTAGTTGGAAGACACCTTTAAGAACATCAAGTCCAACTGTTAAGCCAGAACCGCCAGGTCACCACTAAGCCACGTCCCTCAGCACAACAACGTGTCTTTTAAATCACTCCAAGGATGGGGACTCCACTTCCCATGGCAGCTTGTTCCAGGGTTTGATAACCTTTTCAGTGAAGAAATTCTTCCTCATGTCTAACCCAAACCTCCCCTGGTGCAGCTTGAGGCTGTTTTCTCTTGTTCTATCGCTTGCCACATTGGATAACACACTGACCCCCACCTCACTACAACCTCCTTTCAAGTAGTTAAGAGCACAGTTGTCACGTATGCTCATGTGTCCAACCTACAGCATCACCATTTACCACGTTATACTTCCAGTTGTACATCACAGTTTGGCAATGCTGCAACTTTACTCCATCTTAAGCAGGAGCAGAAATCTCCAACTGACTTTAGCTCAGTGACCCTCCTGAAAACTAAACCCATAGCCTTAAAAACAACTCAGCTTGCCACTCATGTGATGGTATTGGGTGAATAAAGTGGCAAAATCTGCAAAGCCAGGAGTAGAGGATGGGGCAGCTTCCTTCAGCAGTGCCCACAGCTAGCTCAGCTTGTCAGTTGGGAAATTTCACCTTGGTTTTCATTACTTACTTCATTCAGTTCCTTATTACATTTGTAATTGTCTCAGAGAATCTCAGAGTTATGTTTCTCCATCATTTCTGAATCCATCAAATCCATCCAGGGCTTAATGCAGTGACTGGGACAGCGTGAACATCCTCCTGCATTAACGTAGCACTTGTCAACATCAGCACTTCCCACCTCCCGAAGCAAGGACACTTTTATGGAGGGGAGAAAGCTGTAAGCCTTGGATGAACACCTCAAAACCTTTGCAGACAAGTCAGGAACCAGTTTCACATGGTCCCACAAAAACAAAGCCCCTTTAGAGACACTGTAGAGTTGTTGAGAATTGTATATCACAACCTCCCCTCGGGCTCTGCCTGCATTTGAGGTTAGACCTCCCCTGTCCCTCAGCTGGGGCAACCTCACCATGCACGTACCACTCCTTCCTCCTGGTGGCACTAAGTGTAACAGGCAGTGCAGGTTACAGAGCCAAGCTTTAGCAAAGAACAGTAACTTCTGCAGACCAGGCCACCTCCCTTCTTCCAGTAAAGCTCAGATAATGGAGGTGGTTATCTTTCTGGGCACTGTTGATTCCCCAAATGAGATTATAAAATGCTCACTGAACATTTAAAAATTACCTATGAAACCAGCACCAGTAAACACCGTGACATGGTGGGAAATTGGCTCCGATGCTTTTATTCCCTCACTAACTATTCAGGGCCACTTAAGAGCACCCTAGTCCCATGGGACCTCATCCAAAGCACATAGAAGCCAATAGAAATGCTCCTTGTGAAGCGAAGGTGAACCTTCAGTTTTGTATTGGATGATCATTACCACCACTCCTAAGTCTCTTGTACTCCAGAATGTCCCATTCTATTGTTTTATAGAGTCTGCTTCCTCATTCTGTTCTAGCTGAGGTGCTGAGGTATCCAGACCATCATTCCTTTGCTCTGCTTTCTCAGACAGATGCCATGGCAGCAGGCACAGCAGGATGCTCTGTAGGCTCACCTGGCCTCACTGCTTGTATTTATGCCATTGTGCAAGAGAGGTGATGAGCCAGCAGCTGAGGCACAGTTGCCCCTTTCCCATGTTTTCAGCTGCTGAAGCACCTTCACTAGCAGGTCAGGATCAGCCAAGGCTAACTCCCTAGTGCTAGTGGAAACCTCAGCAGGAGGAGAGGCTCAGGAGAGGCAGGGACCATCCCTGACCCCCAAGGTCACTGACTGCCTGCTGAAACAGTGCCAAGCCATCCTCACCAAGCAGGTACCACCAGGGTCCCAACCTAACTTTGTCATAGGGTCAAGTTTGCAGCCAGCCTCAGCTCACAGCAGGCTGGAGGGAGGAGGCCAAGTCCTGGCCACATCACACTACCCACAAGGAGAGGATTTAGGTACAAAGTGTGGTTCCAGGAAGGTTGCCATGTCCTTACACTTGCTGAACTGTAAGCTTGGGTGCAATAGAGCACATGCTGTTGAGTTTAGAGGTTCTCCTCCTTCATACTTGAAAGTTAAAACATTAATTTAAAAATAGTTACGTGCCCATTTGCCTGGAGAATTGTAATCAGTATGTTATAGCTCTGGAAGTGCATGTGTAATTACTGCTTCAGAGCTGTTCAACAAGGCTGCCTCCAACGAGTTTTTTGCTGTTTGTTTTTGTGTTGTGTTTTGGTGTTTGTTTGTTTGTTTGTTGGGTTTGGTGTGGGTTTTTTTCTGAGGGGTCAGGGGGAGCTTCAATGGTAGATTAAAGAGTTGTTTCTGGAGGAAAGAGACATCTTGGTAATATTGAAAATGAAATGTCCTAAATCCAAGCCTAGGAATGTATTATTTCACACACTAGCTACTGAATGATGAATTAATAACAGTATCTCAAATATATCTTCCATCAATATGCTTATTCAGATGCCATCAGCATTTAATTAACATAAATTATATGACATGAGGAGGAATTCAGGCAGTCATCAAAAAGAACACTTGTCTTGTAAGCTACTGAAATTCTTGTGTGGTTTCTACAAGGCAGCATATTTTTTCCCTCTAAAAATTCATCACAAATCAAATATTTTCACAGCAAATTTAGAGCTGAGTTTTCCCCAGTTTTCTGAGGGCAGGATATTGGATCTTTGGCTTTGGTTCCGGTCTTCTTTTAAGTTTTATGCCGAGCAATAGCAGTCATACAAAGGAAATAATGGCTGTCTCTAGCTGCAGAGGGACCTTCAGCAGTCCCTATTAACCCTACAGTGAGGTGGAAGCCACACAAGCCATTTCTCATTTAAGCATCTTAAGAGAAGGTAGTTGTGACCATCCTAAAAAGCCTGGCTATTTACTTTTTTTTTAATCTCTTAACAATACAAGCCTCTATGCTCTACTTTCAAAAGGGTGCAAAGCAAAGCAGAATGAATCCAGGAATGAGAAAGTTTATGTACACAGTAGAAATGTCAGCCAAGAAATTAGAATGATGGGGAGGGAAAGAACAGCTGTAGCCCTCCCTCAGGCTGAACAGCCTCCAAATGCTCACTTGCAAATAAAAGGGAACCAAGTGCAAAAGGCAAGAGGACAGGCTCCTAATGACAGAAATGGAGATAGCACTTTTCTGTGTGCCTTTCTGAAACTAACAACGGGAGGTGGTTTAACCTACAACAAGGAACTAAGAGCTGGCTGAGTGAAACCAAGAAAAAGTTATTTGTATTAAGTATCACATTAAAAACATGGGTTGGTATTGGGTTTGTGGCTCATGTTTATTTAAACGTATTTTGTTCTTAAGTTTTGTGCAGTGAAGAAGTTGATTCTGAAATGACCCGACAAGCTGTAGTATTTTACCCCTATAGATGTGGTTATGCTTTAAACTGGGACAGGGGATTGCCAAGAAGCATCCAGCTCCACAGCCTATTACTCTGGGGAGGGCAGGTAGCACAGATGCTGCTGTGCAGGTTAGGATGGCAAAGCTGCATGTATGTCTGGAACTAGCTTCTTCCAGAGACTAGCAACAACTATAAAAGCTTTCTGATATGTAATAAACAGCAGATCTTAGCCCCAAAGTCTTTGAGGAGCTTGTGATAGGAAGCTGACTCTTTGCATCACATGAAGTAGAAAGCATGGCAGTATAAATGGATGGAGTTAATGTATACTGTAAGTGGTGGGGAGAAGATGAGCCCTGCATTCAATTTCACTGTTCTAGTCCATATAATCCACTCCAAATGAGTTAATCTAAAACTCACTATCCAATAACTCTCCCTGCTATTGTTATGAGGTACCATATAGTAGCAACGCTGAGCACCACGCAATCCTGCAGCAAGCAGCTGTTCCTTCTCCAAAGACTTCACAAGAGACCAAACAGGCAAAGGAAAAATAATAATAGCACAAAGTATCCAAGGCTGGGGAGTAAGACAGTAACTGAGGTAGAAAAATAGAGCCCATGTCCTTCTTGTCCTTACGCTGCATGCAGTGTACTCCACACACGCCTTCTGGTCAGTCAGCTTCTTCTGATGTAAGGTGCTGTGCTGACTCCAGCAGCCAAACCATAGTTCCCATAGGTATCATACAGGCCTATAAAGGCTGACAAATATACCAGCAACCACGAAACAGTGCCTTGAACAAGGCAGTTCTTTCCTAAAGTGGCAGATTTGGGGTGTCACCATAAAAACATCCATGGCTACAGTCAAAGTAGCTGTGAGTGTTTGTGAAGCCCATCTCAAACCCTGGTCAGAGAACAAGTCTCATTTGGGTTTTTCCCATTAAAGCAAATCACGTGCCAACATGTTTGAGCATCAGAGCTTGGAAAGGGGAACTGTACGACCATCGTTTTCGTATCTCCACTCACTTCCATCCCACCTTTTTCATATCCAGAATTGAATGGCACAAGAACAGTTCTTCCATAGCAGTAATACTGGCCCTTAATCATCCCTGCACCTCAAAATATTAAAAATTGGAAGATGAAACCACCAACCCTCCTTCATCCAGAGTGCAATACATCCCAACTTTATGTTTACATGACCTACACATCTTTGGGTATAGGTTCATATCACAAAATATTACCAGAAGCAGCTCCCAGGGGCAGAGGTAACAACACAGACAGGAGATTGGGTACTGCTGAGGCTCTGGCATTTTTACAGGAGCGACTGAGATTTTCAAAAGAGAAACTAAGTGTCCAAATCTGATTACAACTTAGTATGCATTGGACCCCTAACCTCTTGGGTCATTTTTTAAAATAAAACCATCCAGGCCAGATTTAGTAACAAAAGCATTTGCTTTTCTTTATTGCCCCTTTGCTTCTGCATTTTTCATTACAGAAGTATGAAGCAATATTCTACTATGATAAGCAGTCAGAGCTAAGCTGAAACGCTGCTTCTGCTCTAATCCCTCTCTTTCAGTTGCTCATTTCCATTTCTCATGACATTCTCCAGAGGCTTATTAATAACAACTGAGGAGATGGATCTTTTCCGGCCCTAACGTTGGAACGGGGAGATTTTCCCTGGAATGTGATACTGAGATTTCTTCCCCAGGTATCCCCTTTCTCTGCCCCACTCCTCAAGAACAGTGGTATTTCCAGAAATTAAGTTAGCTCCAGTGTGTTACATTCTCCATTCTTGACAAACTACCCTTCATTGCCTTAATGTTCTCATTATGTTTGATACATTGCATCACTGTTCATTTATTATAGCATTTTAACTTGGGTCCAGATTATATATCACTGGTGGAGCTCTCTGGGATAAAGGGCAATGCATGCTTTAATTGCCTGATAAATTATTAAGGACACTCCTTTAATTGGGTAATGTGGTGTTTACATCTTTGAAGCAAATACTTATGGAATCTGTATGGGTACAGATTTTTGCTAAACACACAGCTACCAGCCACTATCTCCCCTTGAGAATAATAGGTTTGTCAGGCTGTTAAAATAAACACCACGCAGGACAGACTGTAGCAGATGCAGGCAGGATCTGCAGCTGGAACAAAAGGATGAGCCTCCATCAAAGTCAAAGGAGGTACACTGATTTAAATCAGCCAAGGGACTGGTCTTCTGCATCCAATGGATTTTGCTCAAAGCAAAGCAAAATAGCAAGAGACCTACATTTTACACTGCTTTAGCTAACCTAGTTCATTTGAACTGAAATGGGTCACAGTGTACCCACACACGGAGTTCAGCAGCAAACCCAACTTCAGAAGGAGTACAGGGAAAATGCAGCTGGGGAGAGCAAGTGCAGATTGTGTTAAACAGCCCGGCATGACACAGACCTGGTCTTCTGGCTGCTCTTGTGATGCAGGGAAAAAAATGAAATATTCCCCCAGAAGGGCAGGGCCTACACAGCCTGTTACAGCCCATGGGGAAAAGATGGGGCCATACAGCTGAGGGCGAGAAGCACACTCCGCCCTGAGACCTCACTGCTCACAGCTTTCTCTTCTGTCTCTGTACTTTGAAACTGGGATTTCTTGAACTTTTTCCAACATCCTTTCTCTCCTGAGCTGTGTGAGTGCAAATATATTTATTGCATCCATTCCAGCCATATGTCATTTCTTGCTTATTAAAATAGAGAAGGGAGCAGATTGTCTATGTTGAAGCTTTGTGTTGCTTAGAAGTATTCAAGAAATAGGCTTTTGAGGATAAGTTAACATTTCAAAGGTGTTTCATATCTTTTTGTTATCAGCTTTTGGTAACAGCGTGGCTGAGCTCAGACACTGCATACAAAATACCACTGAAATAAACTGGACTTTATCTCACCCCAAGCTGGCCCTTCTATGTCAAGCTCTTCACAGGTTCAAGGTAAAGAGGTGCCAATCCAACAGAGAACAAAGTCACTCTTATTTCTGTAACTCCACAGTGGCTCCATCTGCAGCTGCTTTTGGAGCAGTCTCACTGTGATGCAGGGCAGTCCACCCTGGGACCGCTGGGGACAAGAGACAAGCAGTGGGCAGGAGCATGCAGAGAGCCCTTAGGGTAGGTGAAGACAAGGGAGGTGAGACCATATTAATGACCATTTTAGCAATTTAGACACAGATATCTACTCCTTTCGTTAAAGGGGTTTGGCACTCACCGAGAGCTACACTGGGGGGGGCAAGTGTGGTTACTCCCAAACAAGATAACTGGAATGTGGCCAGCACGTCCACTAGGTAGATGTGGTGGGGAAGCCTCTCCTGTAGCCCTCTGGTACATCCTGTGGCTTTCTTCTCTCTCCCCAAATATTTTTGACCAGAATTGCGCAGCCTAACACCACAACACTAAAATCATTTAATGGGATTTCCTTTTATTTAAGGCTCCACACTCATTCCTCTATGGGCAGATGTCAACAAAGCAATCTGGAAAGAAAATACATACGTACACAGATATCTATATTTACATACACATCCTATGTACCTATACACACTCTTCTCCTAGGAAAAGATGACACTTTACTGTCACTTTAGTGTCATCTTTACCTGTCAAGAAGCCACCGTGTTTTGCTGGGGTAGGAATTGAGCCCCATATCATGCCACCCGACCCTGTTGCACAGCAGCAGTTGGGTTTGGTCCCCCTTTCCAGCAGCACTTGGGCAAAAGCACAGTGAAGCCTTGGAGAGAAGAGCTCTCTGCCCTTTCAAGGGCTGCTGACAAAAAAAGCAGTCACAAATCTATTGCTAACTGTCAGTGAATCTCAATAACAAAGTCAAATTAGGTGAAATCCCAGCTGATGCCTGCTTAAAACAGCTGAGGTTGAACCAGTGCATCCAGAAAAACATCCAATTCAATGCTCAGATCTTAAGAAAATCAATCCCCAAGAACATGCACCCAAATGAAAACAAGTGTAGATGGAGAAATTCCTCAGGTTAATGCTTCTAAACAGATCAATGTACAAACTCCTGTGGATTGATTTCCTGGAGCTCCAACCCCACATTAGCTCTTCAGGACAATCCTAATCTGACAGATCTATGAAACCAGGGAGTGGGGCTACTGCTATTTCTTTCTCTTCCTTCTCCAGTTCTTCTTCTTCCTACTCTCCCCAGGCTCTGGCCACCTGTCCACCCTCTCCAGGCAAGCCCAGGACAGCCTTCCCTGCTCCCTCTGGATCATGTCCTCCACCATGGAGCAGTTCCTCCAGTCATTCAGGAGCTTTCTACCCCAGACAACTTCTTTCCTGTTGCAAGTTGCAAGGCTTTCAGTAGAGGACAAAGCACAGTAGCATCAAGAGGCTGGGAAGGAGCAAAGGCCAATACAGCTACCAGGGGAGGGTCAGTGAATTCCAGATGTGTAGCAAAATTCCCTTTCCCCATCCAGCAGTGAAGCAGGCACAGCCTATTCACTCATTTTAGCTTTTCTGCTGTATTTTACCATGCAAAAGGGTGGTGGAAGAAACTCAGCCCATCTGTACCCTTGTTTTTGTGGGTAAAATCCTCCCTCCTTTCACAGATAACCTTTTAAAGCTAATGCAAAGAAGGTCTCTTTGCCAATCAAAACATCATTGTCTTGCTTAATTAGTTGCAGCCACAGGGCAGCCAGGCTGTGTTACCTGATTGTGCTGTTAACGGGTGCAAAGACACTTGGGGCACAGCTCAATAACCACTCCAGTCACCTCAAGTAAAGTTTACCTCCAACACCCCTTCCATCAGGGGAGAGTGACACTCAGAGAACACAACAACAAGTCAGAACTTTACCACACAAAACACAGGAAAAGCAGAGTGAATATACCTCTGTCTGTACTGTTGTTCATCTGTAGAGAAGGTCCTACACAATCATAGAATCATAGAATCAT
>NW_008590034.1:0-519 GCF_000691845.1 Merops nubicus
TTCTGTTTGGACCTCAAGCTGTTTCCTTGGCACCCCCTCCCCATCCTGCGACACTTCCTGGTCGTTTAGGCACGTAGTCAACCTGAGCCTCCTGCCCCTCCTCCCCTCTGTAGGAGCTTCCGAGCAGGTAGCCCCCCTTCACCTGAACAAAGGCCAAAATGAGTTCCCAGAGCAGCGGAGTGGCTCTCCCGCAGCCTCCTCTCCTTGCAGCCACGTGCTGGGTTGTGTTTGGACCCCAAGTGTAATGGTTTGTAGACAAACCACCGGCACCCCCCTCCCCCTGCTGCGACACTTCCTGGTCGCTTCAGGCAGTGACCTTTGGCACCGGTTTGCGACACCCACAACAGCAGACTCCTCTGAAAGTCCAGGCACAACAGCCAGCTGTTTAATGTCTTCAATCTCTACAGCTGTTGTGGTGAGCAGTGCCCACCCTAGGCAGGGATCGGCGTGCGGAAGATCTCGCGATGTAACGGAAAGCTCAGACTGCCCACGAGGGGCCTTGTGGGTGTGGCTTGTGCT
>NW_008590034.1:701-2263 GCF_000691845.1 Merops nubicus
GCTGCTATACTAAAGACCCATTGATATCCTTTTGGGTCCTTATAATATGTTTTCCTGAGGAAGTCAATGCCAATGATGCATGGTGCAGCTGGACAAGCAACTGCAGGGTGTTTCTCCCACTTATTCCTGGTTAGGCTCACTTCAGCCTTTACCACAGTCAATTCTTGAGATCCTCCCGTCACTCCAGTGATAATGACAGACTCTGTCCCTCTATGATTCAATGGCAATAAGATGCGCTGTGCATAAGTGTCAACCAGGGCTTTATACTTCTGTGGTTCAGACATGCCAGGCCATTGAATCCACGCAGTCCAATAAATGTTGTCCCTCTCCTCCACCCGGCTGGAGGCACGAAAAAAAACCCATTATTCAAAAATGGGTTTGTGTTGTTTACTGGGTTCACAGAGTTTACACAGTTCACAGGATTTATGTAGACTTCATGCATGGCACTTTCATTTGGCCTACTGTTCTGCCAACTGAAATGCTGGGGTCTGAACCCCAAGCCCTCAAATTAAGGTTGACATATGGGTGATTCCCACAGCCCTTCATAAAGAGGTGGTGAGTTTGCCTTATAGCTTCCCTCCA
The DNA here is from genome assembly GCF_000691845.1 of Merops nubicus. Lineage (NCBI taxonomy): Eukaryota > Metazoa > Chordata > Aves > Coraciiformes > Meropidae > Merops > Merops nubicus. Next base: position 1,284 of record NW_008590034.1, read on the forward strand.
GGGTGCAGCCAGCCCCGCAGGGAGAGCCATAAGGCAAATGAGCCCCAGGGGTCCCGCACTGAGTTGACAAAGGTCAGGTGTCCCTGCCTGGGGATAAAAGCTGGGACCACTTGCAGGGAGTCAGGAGCATCTGCTCTGTGGAGTGCACTCCACAGAGCTTCCTGGTTCAGGGAAGACCTCCTGACTCTACCTGGAGCTGGGCCCCAGTCTGCTCAAGACCTTTGCGAATGTGAGTTGATCGGGTGAGAGTCACTATGTGGTCACCTTTCTCTTATGTGTTCAGCTTGCTGGTCTGGCTGTTTCCCATGTCAACTGTGGGCAATCTCTGGTCTCTGTTTGTACCACCTGTTGTGGGCTGAGTTACATCCTTTGTGAGATCATTGGGGGTAGTGTCAATTATGTACCAGCTGATTGATCTGTTTGTACCCCCAGCAATCATTCATGGAATGTCTTTCTTTTATGCAATACAGTCTGTGTCTTGGTTCATCTTCCTGCTGGTGGTGGTATCATTTCTGTTGGGCCTGGTCATTGGCAAAACAAAACTGGTGACAAGGATGGCCCCATCTGAAGTTCCTGATTGGGAAGATCCTGTGTATAGTTCACTGGCCTTTGAATGGATTAAGTTTGGAGGACCATGTGAACAATGGGAGAAGTGGTTGGTGGAGGTTGAACTACAGAATGTACTGGAAAACATTCAAAAGTTCTCTGATAAGGCACAGGATGCAGTGACCTTCGGGAGATGGGGCTGGATTCTATTAACAGCTTATAAGAAACAACGCCAGCAGAAAGTTTCTTTACTGGCTGAATGTTCCTGTATGAGAGCTCAGATTAAGGTTCTTGTTGATAAACTGGATGCTGGACAAAATGTGTCTGAGAAGGCTACAGTGCGGGTTGCCCAGTGTAAGTGTGGAAAGAGACGGGTGCACTGTGCGTATAAGAAGGTGCATTCAGAGGTTGTTGTTACGTGAAAGGGAAGGGGG
>NW_008590035.1:0-842 GCF_000691845.1 Merops nubicus
TAGCAACATCAATAACACAACTACAATAAGGAACAAAAGCAATCCATTTTTTATCAAAGATAGCAAGCATCCTGACAGTCCCCCTCCTTTAAACAAGTTATTCAACCAATCCCATCCATCATCTACTTGCAATTTCTTCACTCCATCTTTCAGAAGCTGGATACTCTTATGTATTGATTCCGAATGATCTGATAAATTCACACAACACATTCCCTCTAAGTCTTTTAGTTCGTTTTTGTTGTGAATCATAGTAAGATCGGGTGTTAGTAATGTAAGCTGCCCAAGGCTTCATGGCCCACCATTAATTTTGATGGAATTCCACCCTACGCTTTATCCTCACAAATTAGGAAGAGAAAAAGAGCGTGATATATTGGGAGAGGTGTAATTACACGAGGCTATAGCATTTCTATACACAGGGAAAGTAGTATTTATATTCTGACTCTTTCAAGTGGTGTTGTAGGTATAGTTAAACATCACACGAGCATTCATTGTGACTGATCCTAATAATTCCAACTCTTGAGGTTCTTGCGTTACTTGAGGCAAATGTGCATATACACTGTCCCAGCTATTAACACTCCTCGCCCCTACTGTCCAAAGAGTTGGCAGCCATCGCTGTGGTGGCATCGGTAATCCCCACCTGTTTCTCATCCTCCAATGGACAGGGAGGGACAGCAGGACTTTTTTTTGCCAAAAGCACCTAATGTGTTCTGCTTCGGTTGTTGGACCATCCATTCTTCACTTGCGTGAACCATCCATAACGGGCCGAACACAGTGAGCAGGAACCCACCGGGGGCCACCATCTGTGGAGACACAACCATACCCTCTTCCCCAAGTTAATAAAT
>NW_008590036.1:0-1329 GCF_000691845.1 Merops nubicus
GCCGAGGGCCCTCGGGGCCGTCCCGGGGCTCTCCCGGCGATGTTCCGAGCTTGGAACGTTCCCCTCGCGGGTGCCAGCGCCATGGGGACGCTTCGTCTTTTCGCGGTCCGGCCTGAGCCCTGCGTTGATTGGAGCTCTTGCCGCACCCAGGGGTAGTACCCGAATTTTAAGGACTTAAATAATATGCACACTGTGTCTTGATGACCTCTTAACCTTTCCCGCACAGTGCAAAGTGAGCTTAAAAACACCAAGCCCCAACAAAACAAAAAAAAAAAAAACCCCAAACCCCACACTTTCGAGTTGTCGGCTTGACTTAGGTGTCTTATTTATGTATTTATTTTCAGTTACGCAGTTACAAAATAGGCGTTTGATATATCAAATAAAACTTTTCTTTGTTGAAAGACATATATAAACACAGCACAGTGTTTGCGGTGCAGCGTTTTTGTGCTCTTGAGGACTCCTTACTAAAGTAAGCAAATCGGAACCTCTCTGTACAAAATCTTTAAACAACGTGTAACAGCTGTACAAAAATAACTAGTCCCGGTGAGGTCAAGTTAGGTTTATACCATCCTAGCCCATCTGGAAACAAAGTGTTGTAAGGCTTGTTTTGCATTTGTACAGCTGGGCTGCAGGAAGGGTTGTGATGGGTAATTGTGTTGCTGTACTTATCATGGTGATTTGTCTTTCTCTGTTTGAAGAAATGGCAGTCAGTTCGAGGAAGCCCGTCGAAGGGATTAAGCCACTTGTTCCAAGGCAAAGTGAAATTAAAAGTTCTGAGAGGTAAAATATGGAGACCACTTTTAGGAAGTTTAAGAGCAAACGGAAACGCCTCCAATTGCAAAGGCTAAGTTTAATTGCATATGTTAAACTCTTACTTTTAAAAAAATTCTGTGAAGATATGCACATTCTTATTCCTCTGGAATACTCTGCAAGAACAGTGATCTCCCTCTGTGGACTCGTTGCACATGTAACATGTCGTGCATGATTTTTTCATTGACCACAAAAGCTATGGCTGTGTCTGCCAGAAGTGTTAAGCATCTTTCACTTCCCCCTTGTAGAGTGTAAGGCTGAGCATTTGTGAGCACCCGGAGCTTACTACTTTCCTGGTAAATCACTCCATATTTTAATCGAGTTTGTTCCCTTGAAGCATGAGCTATGTTCAGATTCAGGCTGAAGTTGCTGATGGTTATCAGCAGCAGGTCCCTACTCTTGCCTGGTAAATCAGTAGTACAGTGAGTGGGGCATTTTGTGAGTTCTGTCTGTACTGTTTTCATCTAGATTGTTCGGCAGAGGTCTCACTGGCTGGCCTTGTTTGGGTGTTTATGCAGA